>NW_024384519.1:0-9643 GCF_016835505.1 Polypterus senegalus
CCCCCCCGATTTTTTTTTGGAGGCCCACCAAACTGTGCCCCCCCATTGGAGGTCCCTTTTCCCAAAAAAAGCAGCAAAAATTTTCTGAACCTTCCCGACTTGCCTCGAGACAACCCTGTCCATCAAAAATTTTTTTGACTTCATGCTTGGTTTTGTCTGCTGAACTGTCAACTGTGGACCTTTAAAAGACAGCGGTGTCCTTTCCAAATCAGCCCAATCAACTGAATTTACCACAGGTGGACTCAATTGCTGCAGAAACATCTCAAGGATGAGGGGAAAAAGGATCCCCATATCAATTTTGAGCTACATAAAAGCGTGAACTGTACATGTGCTTTCTAATTTTTTTTTTAAAAATTTAAAAAATCTCAAAAACTTTTCCTTGTATGGGGGGTTTTTTGTAGAATTCTGGGGAAAAAAATAAATTTAATCCACCCTTTTATAAAAAAGCGGTGGGATTTCCTTCCGCCTGGAGTGTTTTGGTTGAGTTCACCCCCCGGCCTTTTTGTTGCGGGGGATTTGTAGTTTTGTTTTCAAGAAAAAGATGTTTTTTACCCAGACTGTAAATTTCTTCTTTTTTTTTTACTAATAAAAGTGGTGGGATTGCCTTTCCCGTCCTGTAAGTGGAAAGCTTTGGGGTTTTCCCTTTTACCCAAAACTACTTGCAGCTTGGGTGGGCATGATGTGAGGCAGGGTTCGGGCCCCATGCCCCCCCTTGCGTGGGGGTGTGGGAAAAATAAAAAAATTTATGCTCAAAAAATTTAAAATGTTGAGGGAAGTAAAAATCCCCCTTTAGTAAATATCGGAGGGTTAAAAAAGGCCTAATTAAAAAAAGTTTAAATTTATAAAAATAACAGAAACTACGTTTTAAAAGAATACCAAATACAATATAACCAAATTAATAAAAGTTTGTAAAATATCAAATTGATCTACATTTGTTGCCTTAAGTGGTCAATTTAAAAAAGTGGGTGAAAAGGGCAGGTCAGCCTGGTTTTGGCAAAAGGGAACATAACAAAGGGAAAAAATGATGGCTGAAGGGCCCCCCGGTCACTATATATAAAAAACTAGCAAAGTAGTTTAAAGAAGATATGAAAAAAAAAAAAGCAAACTTTTTAAAAAATAATGTAAGATGATTGTTAATTTTTTGTTTTGTCATTGATATGGTTTGTTGTCATACTATCTATTTTATATATAATATATATATATTTTTATATATATATATATATCTATATATATATATCTATATATATATATATATATATATATATATATATATATATTTCACACAAGGCATGGGAGGCAGCAAAAAGGGCTTGAGTAAGGGTTGGAGCATGCGGGGTGGGCAAGTCCCTGACTTTTTTTCCCCCTTGCCTGTAGCCCATCCCGGGGTTTCACCTGGATCTCCTGACATCATTTCCCGGGACTGAGCCAAGGGAAAGGGCCCCCCCAAAGCTCCAGTCCCTTGTCCCTCGCCCGACCCTGGTGGAAGACCACGTCCCCAGACCCACCGACTCCCCTGTCCCCCCCCAAAACCCCCCTTTTTCCTTTGTTTCCTTGTCTTGTTTTGGTTCGGTTTTGCACTTCAGTGCTCTGTATTTTCTAAGAAAACTTTTTGCACCCAGGATACCAAATATACGGGTGGCTGCCCCCTTATCTGTCAATGTCTGGTTTTTGTGACAGGGGCGGCGGCAGGAGGGGAAAAGTCGGGGGAAAACAGGCCCCCAATATACCCGGGGGGCTCGGGCAAAAGACAGGCGGGGTGCCCCGTGGTTGGCGTGCCCGGGGGGGTGCCCCCCGGCACTCCTACCCCATCTGGGTGGCCGGGGGTGTGCAGGTGGGGCCACATGGGCTGCCCGGGAGGCAAAGGGCTGTATGCTCTTTGGGGAGAGTGCCTGCCTCCCTGCAAAACCCAAACCCCCATTTACCCCTAGGGTCCCCCCAACCCAGGTGAATAAAATAAAAAATGGGGGTTTGGGCCCCTGACCCCAAACCCAAACAAACAACCCTGGCCCTTTATGGGCTGGTGGGGCTGGCTCGGCCTTTTTAAAACCACCCCCTCCCAAATAATGAGCAGGTAGCTTTACTCTCCTGGGGCCCCCCCGTGGTTCCCCCCCGGTTTGGGGGGCGGTTTAAGAACTGGCTGGGGGGAACATGGGGGATGAGGCGGCCTCCCCTCTGGGGACAGCCCCCGCCTCATGTCAAACCAGCGGGCGTTAAGACCAACCCCCCCTGTACAACCCCGACCTTTTGGGTTTGGGCGGCAAACCCCTTAGGCAAGGAGGGGCAGGTGGGGGGTGAGGAGGGGGGGCCGGCTTCTTTGGGGGTCCACATATCTGGGATGCAGGGGACCAACCCAAGGTTTTTCGACCCGGCAGCAACATTTAATTGTTGCCCGCCGCGAAAACCGAATGGCTAAATTTAAGACCGGTATAACCTGTGCCCACGGAGACACCGCGGGACAGGTTCGCTTTTATCATCATTACGGGGGGTCGTTCAAACTCCCCGTCCCCGCCTACCTGATCCTCCACACCCGGGATTTGGGGGACTGGTCTAAAACAAAAGGGGGAGACACATACCACTCCCGGGTTTTTGGGGCCTCGAGGGGCGGGGAAAAACCCGCCCTCCCCCACCCCCTTTAATCACCGGCAGAGGGAAATTTTCCCTGACTGGCGGCAACCCCGGGGCCGCCCCCAACACGCATCCACCAACGCCCGGCGGGCGGGAAACCCGCCCAATAGGGGGGGTGACCCTCTCCCCGTTTGGTTCCCAAAAAGCGGGCTTCAGAAGGAGCAATGGAACGCCCCTGAAGTTTGAAAAAATGCAGTGGCCCTTGTTGGGCCGGCACTAATCAGTCGATGCCACGGGGCCCCACTTTTTTAGAAAACCTCCTTTCCTTGGAAACAGGGCGGGCAGGGGGCGGGGCTGCTGCTGTGCCGCCCTTGGGCAGCAGGTCGTACCCGCCCACCTCCTAGGTGGCCACCTGGGCAAAAACTTTAAGCGGACCCCGTTTCGGCCCCCGGAATTTTGGGGAGGTTTTGCCTTTTTTGCTTTCCCGCCGGGTGTCAACTGGCAAATTCCTGGAGGGGCCGTGCTCCCTCATTTTATTCCCGTTTGGCCCTTCCCCGAATGGGTGACCTGGGGGACCCTGGGGCCCTACCCGAGGAACAAGTAATTTTGGGCCCGTGGTTGCACCTCCCGGTGTTCCTTGAAACCACTCCCAAACCCCCGGGGTTTCTGGGGGATTCACGGGGGATCTAAAGAATCTTGGGCCGGGGGCCCCCTTTACCCGAAAAGTTTGGAACTGAATTACTGAAAATAAAGCATTTAAAGACCTGGGGGTATTCCTAAACCCGGTTGTAGAGAGGGTTTTAAACCTCTCCAAAAACAAGGGTGGTCCCCGGATGGAAGGAAAGGGATCATCCCCCCCTGTCCTTTTGCCTTAAGTCCCAGGTCCCGGGTTTCCCCCCTTTTGAAACTTGGGGAAACCTCTGGGCATATTAATATTTTTAAAGGCTGGGGAAAAAAGAGGCCCCTCCAAAACTATGGATTTCCCGTTGCGTAGATTTGGAAAAAATGCCTGTCTAAAATCCCTGGGGGGGCTCCAACACACAGGCCGTACTACAACGCACGCCTTGGGGGTTCGCCCGGGAGGGGGTCATGGTCCTATGCCTACCTCCCCAAATTGTTTGGCGGGCCCCTTAGGAAGGAAGGACTGGGGGGATATTTGGTGACCCCCAATCCGGCCGGGCGGGTTTATCATTGAACCCTGAAACTGGAAGGACAGGGGCCCGATCCTCCGGCCAGCCCCACTCTTCCCCACATGACCTTAACCCCCGGACTTAAGTCCCCCAAACGGCGGAGTGGAAACAGTTATCCCGTTGAGGTAGTCAGTGGAACCCCAAAAGGGCCCTCTGATTGAGCCCATTTGCAGGCCGGGTTTTGTCCGGCCCCTTTTGCTTCCCAAAGGCTGAAGTGGGCTTTATCAAAACGCATGCGACTAGGTGTGATTGGGGAAAATTAATCCCGGGCCAGCCCATTGTTTTGGGGAAGCCTGGGGAAATTGGGGTTTTAAACTTTGGGTTAACAATAATCTCCCTTTGATGCTTATCCCTCCCGGGGGGCCCCCTCAGAGGGGGGACGTCAACCCTACCACACGGGGGGGCCAAGGGGGACTGGCGGTTCCTTTTTAATCCCGAAGGTAAAACCGTTTTGTACCCCCAAACGGAACGGCGTATTGGGCCTTCCCTTTGGGTTTTCCGGGGGTCCAGCAATTTCGCCTTGGGGGAAAAATCTTGCCTCTAACCTACGTGCCCCCGGATGGGTGGTCTCTATTGCCATGGAAGGGCCCCCACAGCATTCCAAAACGGTATTACGGAAATTGGTAGGCCGGTCCGGATTAATCCCAGGAAAGTTCTTGGTTGCGGGGCCAAAATTTGGCCCCCTGGTGGGGGGGTCCCTAAAGGGCCCGTGCTCCAAAATTGTGCATTCCCGAAACCCCCCCAAAAAAAAGGGGTAAGCCTTTCGGTTGCCGGGTACTCCCCCGGTTTGTACCCGGTTTTGGAAAGGGGGCATGTGTTTTCGAAGGGGCCCCAACATTGTGGGTTTGGCGGGGGCGGGGCAAAATTTACACCGTTTTTATGGCACCAACTTTTTCCTTTCCCCTTTAGCGGCGGACACAGGCCGGGCGCCCCGCTGGGAAAAAACGTGTGGGGTGGGCACCCCCTCGCTGAGCGAAAATGTTTGGGCCGGGAACCAGGTATCTGCGGGGGAAGGGAGGGTCTGGCGTTTAAAAGGGGAAATCGCTGGGTTTTCCTGTTGGGGGAACCCCTTTCCGGGCCATCACCCCCAGTGGATGGCCCCCAAGGAGTGCCCCGGGGCACCCGGGGGTTTCTTGACCTGCGCCGCAAATTTTGCTCTTTTGCCGGGGGCCCCCCAGCTTTTTGGTCTTTTCGGGTTCCCCGACCTTCGGAGTCGCCCGACCGGGCGGGTCGGGGGAAGGGGGGCCCTTTTCCCCGCCGCTGGGGGGGCTAAAGGGCTTTTAGTGAAAAGGGGGGTTGGGGCGCGGGGGGGCGAGGACGACCTTTTTTTTGCCTGGACTCCCCGGGGGCCCTGGTTTGGTTGGGGTGGGCTGCCCCCGCTCCGTCCCTCGTGTACCCCTCGACCAAGGGGAAACCCCGGGGTCATAAACCCCTTTTCCCAAAACCCCCTTTTCCCTTTTTCCTTAGTTTTTTGGTGGGGTTGTATGTTCAGGCCCGATTTTTTGAAAAGATTTTTCCCATTAAAAGGGGGGCTCCCCAACTCTTTATCTGTCAAGTTCGTTTTGAAAAATATATATTTTTAAAAAAATATTGATTGGCGGGGAAGTAAAAAAAAAAAAACATTTTAATAATAAGTGTTGAAAATGTTTTGTTTTGTCATTTCATGAGTGTTTAGTATTTATATATATATTATATATATATATATATATATATATATACAGAAAATATATAAACATATATAAAAATATATATAAAAGTTTTTTATACATATCCCATACAAAATATATATAAAAATACATATATATAAAATACTGTATATAAACACACACATATATACAAATGTTTTACACTTAAAATCAATTTGTAATGGATGGTATTTTTTCCCGATACCCCCCAGGTGGGCCCCCCTTTAGGGGCCCCGAAGACCAGCAGGGCATCATGGAATTGGGTTTTTTGCAAAGCCCTGCGGGATCGGGGGGGCCACAGGGGGGGCGCAGGGGGGCCGGGGTTCGCCTGTGCCCCGGGGGGTTTTCACAGGAAAGGACTTGGGTTGAAGGGCGTTTCCCCCGCCGGAAGGAAAAGGACTTGGGACTTTGGGGCAAAAATTGGGTGGAGGAAAAAAGGAAATGGAACTCCCGGGCCGAGCTGACTGGGTGGAAAGGGTGAACGGCCCGGGATGGAGGATTGGTTATTTGTTTATTTTGTATTGTGAGATTTAAATTGTGGAGGGGTGTGTTTTGTGGGGAAAAAATAAGTAAACGGATTTTTCCCGGTGTCTGGAGTTGGAAGGGGAAAAGGGGAGGCCCCCCTATGTTACGGGGTAGCGGGGGGGGATCTCTAGCTTTTGCGAGGGACCGGATAAAAATTTCTGGGGAAACCCCCCCCAAAAGATCGGGAATAGGAATCACCCAAAAATGCAAAAAAAGAAAAAAACCCCCTTGGGAAAAAAGAAGGGCAAGCAAAACCAGCCCGGGAGTGCCTGGGAATGGCCGGCCGGGGGGGAGTTAAGGGGGGCCTTACAAGTCCCGGGGAAACCCCCAGGGCCATCCCCCAAGGACGTGCCCAAACGACTTTAAAAAACCTTTATTGCCACCTTGTCCTGCGTACCCCGGGGGCCACCTGGGGGCCCGGGGAAAAGGGGGGGCTCGACGGCGGCCTTTCGCGGCCCCGAGCACCTGAAATGACTTGCTGTGCAGCCCACCCGGGACGGTAAAACCCCTGCAGTCTGGGGAAGGGGAGCTCCCTCCCCGGGGGCCCCGGGGGGGTTTTTTCTTTGGGGGAGGGACGGGGGGCCAGCCAAACCACAAGAATAAAAGGGGGGTGGAAGAGCTATGGGGGGCGAAAAAAAAGGCGCCGCGGGTTGCCGAAGGCAACCCCAACCTCAGCCCAAAACCAGAACCTCCGGATCCGCGAAAACGTCGGGGGCGTGTTTTGGTTTTCCCGGTCGGCGGTCACAACGGGAAATGGTGTTCTGCGGTGTAAATAATTATTTGACTTCGGGGCTGAAAACTAATGACCCAAGCGAGTATCTGGGCCCCGGCGACCATTGGCGCGGGGGTTTGGGAGCGGGAGCCAGAGCCCCGTTGGAAAGGTGGGGGCCCCTGGGGCGGCCCGTTTGGTGGGGAACCTCCGTAATGAATAACCCGGCCCCGTCGGGTGGCGAGACCCGTATTTATATAATGGGAATGGCGGGGGATCCGGGCCCAGCGTTTTAATAAATGGGGTGAAAAACCGGCGTCCCTAAAAAAGGGGTGATCCGTTAAGGGAATGGGTAGGGGAAGGGCAAATCGACCCGGGCGTGGGCAAGCTCCCGGGGGGCCCAACCCCTGAGCCCCGCCCCCGGGTAATTAAAAAAAGAAAAGGGGGTGAAAACAGAAAAGGGTCTTTTTCCTTAATAGAACTCAGACTGTGGACAAGCCCAGATTAAGCGGGGTCCAGATAAAAAAGGGGGGGTCTCCACAAAAAAAGGGAAAGAGTAAAAAAGAAAAAGCCCAAAGTAGGCGGCGGGGTTTCTCTCCCAGAAAAAGGGGACCCTAACAGTTCCTTGTTTTTCCATTCCGTAAAAGGGGCCGGGGGGGACAGGGCAATTTCCCCGGGTGCGAAGGTTGGGCCAAAAGGGTTGGGGAACCTTGGAAGGAGAGGGGGACAAAAAGGTCAATTTGGTAATTTCCCCCAGGTTCTAAAGGGCCCAAATGTTGTTTTAATAAAGGCCCAACCAGGGCGTCCCCCTTGGAAAAACTTCCCTCTCGGGGGCGGCCGCTCGAATAATAATTAAATCGTTTTGGGGGGGAATCTGTAATGGATGGCGGCCATTTACCCGGCCAAATCCCCCCCAAAGCCCCCAAAGGTGGGCCCCCCTTCGGCGAGGGGGGCCCCAAAGAAGCCAAACGGGGAATGGGACTTTGGGTTTTATACGAAACCCTGCTGGATCCCGGGGGGGCCACGGGAAAGGGGTAGGGAGGCCCGGGGCTTCTTGGTCCCCCTTTTGAGGAGGTTTCCCCGGGAAAAAAGGGACGGGTTGAAAAAAAGGGGGTTTCCCCAAGGAAAAAGGATTTGGGACAAATGAGCAAAAACACTTGGGGTTTAAGGAGGTAAAAAAGGACTAGGGGAACTCCCAGAAACAAAGGCCTGAGCTGGGTGGAAGGGTTAACGTCTTGGGAGCTGGAGGATTGGTTTTTTGGGTTTTGTATTATTGTGAAATTTAGAGTATTGTGGAGGAGGTGGCTTTGTATTTTTGGAAAGAAAAAAAAATTAACTTTTGGACTTTTCCCCTGGTGTTTTGGAGTGGTGGACAGGGGTTAAAAGGGGGCCCCCCTATGGTTCACAATATTTTCCTTCCTTCCCAATATATAAAAACCTACATATAAAATTTTACATATATATATATATATATATATTTTAAGGGTGGGACTCGATTAAAAAATTAATCCAATTAATTAGAGGCTGTGTAAGAATTAATCTTGATTAATCTTATGTACGCTACCGAAAATTTGCCCAAATCAAATGTTTTTTTAATTTAAAAAGGGTTTTAGTGGGAAGAATCAAATAATAGACATGGACTTTGAATATTGTAAACTGAAGCTGTTTAATTTCTAAAAAAAAAAAACTTTAAACTGCATTGAATTCAAACAAACAAAAATATCATCCCTGGTTAAAATTGGACAGACTTAAAAATAAAGTGGTAGTTTAAGTACTTTAAGTACATTTTCAGAATAGTATTGTTTTAAAAATAATAATAACCAAAATTTCAACATAAAGTCAGTTTTCCTTCTTAAAAAAATAAGTCGAAACAAAAAAGGGTAATTTGACCAACTTAATCTTTTAAACTCTGGTAACATTAGCCAAAATTATTTTGTACATTACTAAAACACTGTGATCATTGAACATTTTGTAATTAGATTAATTAAATTACAAACTTGGTCACGGTAATGACCCCAGTAAACCACAAACCCGGGCTTCTGTAATGCATCAATTTTTCTTGCTTTTCAGTGTGCACAAAAACCCTGCTTTTATCAAGGTAAACCCGGGTAGTAAATGATCAGTCGGAGCGCCCTTTTTTCCGACTCTAACATTTTTAGCTGTGATGTGTGCATCAGTGTAATGGATGTACCAGGAAATCATGCATTGACAAAACTTCCGTTTGGGAATTGAAAGTGTGATTAAATCGTTATTTTTTTAAAGCTTTTGATACTTCGAAGCTTCTCATGTGCTTGTGCTAGAAAGGGAAAAATTTTAAAAATAACATAACATGATTCTCGTTAACCCAATATTTTTTATCGTCCCAAACCAAAAGGGGATCGAAGGTAAAATGAATCGGGTAACGCTACATACTCAGTGAATCCCTCTCGGAATCCAGACCCCAATGTCAGCGTTAGGGGGTGAAGACTCTACATTCAGCCACAGCGTGTGGCTTGTCTATCAGTATGTACTGTAGATCGGAATATATATATCATTTAATATATACCCATATCCAGTGGAAAGTAGAACTTATGAAAAAAAGGAACATTTAAAAATACATGTTGTGCAAAAACAGTAATTGTTTTGTGAGTTTATTGAATGTTCTGTCATCAAGATTTTATTATCATTATTTGTTTCAATCAGGTGATTTTGATGTTTTCAAGTTTAACCTTTTTTCAATCGTGTAAAGATAAGTTTAGTTTCTTACATCAATAAACGCCCTTCCTTTATCTAAATTTGACAACTGCATCAGGTTTTATTTTACCTGTCTTCCTTTAGGACATTCACTTTCCACCGTGTCTTTGTTTCCAGTAGCTGCACTTATGAATTGATTCTATGTTCAAGGGTATTTTGCTCCTTACTCAATTGTTATCGTTTTGTTCAACTCTTGGGAAATGGCTTTTGTCTGTCCCGTCGCAGTTCCGGGTTTT
>NW_024384520.1:0-14271 GCF_016835505.1 Polypterus senegalus
TGCTAGACTCAGGTTGACTGAGGTGTGCATAGCAGATTCTTCTAAAACACCTCTTTATCTGCATTGAGCTGCAGCCATCCTTTTCACCGGTACAGCGATGCCACTGGCGGTGCGACTCCTCTCAATGATATCCAGGCCCTGCAAGATGAAACACTCCTTCTAGGAACACCAGTAACACCAACACCACCCTGAGCAACCTTCAGGGTCTTGTCCACTGAAGGTCTCCACATCACATTTGGATCAGCAGTTGCACCCAAATCTGCAAGTTCCTCTCACTCATGCAAACTCATTAGAAACAGCTTGGTCTTGGAGTCTGGCCAAGTCCAGGCTCATTTCCTAGTAGGTGGTAACTTGCTGGACCTAAGGTGGATCCAAGAGTAGCAACAACAAGTCTGTGGTCAAATTCACAAACTGAGCACTTCTATAGGCCCTGCAGATTAGCAAGAGCACCCAGCATCTGCCCACGAGGATGTGATCGATCTCCTTCACCGAACCACCAATATTGGAGCACCAAGTCCAACAATGCGGTTCTGGGCACTGGAGCCAGGATCCAGCAATTCGCAGCCCCTGACCTTTTGCAAAGTCAAGAAACATGGAACCACTTTCACCATGGTCACCAGACCCATGGGGACCGAGACAATCCTCATAGCCAGCCCTGTCAGTGCCAGTGGCTGCATTGGTCACCATGACCAAATGAGTGTCACCTCATGGGCACCCATCAACCACAGAGTCGGAAGCTCGATAAAATGTCTCCTCGCCGAGACATCAGTCACCACCGTCGAGCATACACTGAGACAACAGAAAAGGCACCCAGGGAGTGCCATAATCTGGAGTCTCATAATCGCTCGTTGAAAGGAGTGACATCGGACACCATTAGAAGAAGCCAATCTACTACAGCAACAGCTACTCCCTGAGTATGACAGCCATCAGAGTGACTAGACCAATAAGAGGTGTATCCACCTACAGAGATTTAGCCAGTCCCCGCTGTGCACCTCAGAGATGCGCCACTGAAATGCAGAGTTCGCAGGCTCCTCTGACAGCAGAGGAAGATGATCATCTTGCGGAGAGACAAGACGGGATTGGGCTCCTGAAGGCTTTCCCCATCCCTTCATGATGCGAGCAGCCTTCCTATGGGCAGCTGCAGAGGCTACTCCACGGAGAGCAAAAGGAGTCCTTTCTGTCGTCTCGGAGATGTGTGAAGTTTTTTTACGGTGGCTGGTGCCAATCCTGCCATTAACCCCATGATTTTCCTGCAAGTTGGAGGACTGCTTTGCAGGCCAGATCAATTTAACGTCATACCCAGGACTGAAATAGAAGCATCAAATGATGAGCACAAATGAAAATCAGCAAAACATTTTTAGTATAATAGAACTAATGCAGTGTGTCAGTATCATTAAGTGATTAAACACTCTAAATTCAATAAAAGTTTAATTTAATGGCTCTTCATATTCATATTTGATTAAATAAATCTGAGATTATGTTTGGGTGACTGCACTTGACATCTGGGCATGTTATGTAAACTTGTTTCAGCATTATACCAAATTTGCATACCATAGGTTATAATGAGCTTTAGACAGATTTGGGAGGTCCTAAGATTCCAAATTAGTGTATATAATTTAATATATTTTTATAGAGTTCAATTACAGAATTGATAAAAAAAAAAAAAGTTGGAAGGAATAAAGGGAGCTTCCCTCAGCTCCAAACTGGATGTAACACAAAAGCTGAATGGTAAAACTCTAAACCTGGTGACACTCCTGCATCACACCTACCCTAGATAAAACAGGATGTTTCCATCCCCAGCCTCTCCCAATTTCAAAAAAAATTGGGAGAGCAGAAAATGAACCTCTGATCAATATTCAGGGGATGTGGAGAATCATAGAGCTCATGAAGCAAAGTCTTGGAAGAACATTCAACTTAACAGTGGCCAGCGAGACAGGAAAGATGTTAGGATGTTTGACCATGACTAAAAAAGATGATTTTGTTCACAAATACTCCATTAATGGAGATAGAAACTTGCATACAAAGAAGATAAGTCAGCCTCCATGTTCTTGAACCCATCAGTACAGGAGAAAATTTAGGATAAGTACCTGAATAGGCAGAGAATTAAATGGTAGTAGGAAGGACTTTAAGCAATTAATTTTATAACCTGACTTATATGAGTACCCTCTCGTGGTACACTTATCTAGGACGGGGTAGCAAACTCCGATCCTCGGGACAAAATACTTTCAAGTTTTCCTTCTAAAATTTTCTTGATTAGTGACATGTTTGTGCTGCTGCTTCATCCAACTGATTTTCTATTTAAGACCTTCTTCTTCTTTACTTTAGGCTGTTCCCGTTAGGGAAATTTAAAACATGGATCATCTTTTCTGGTTCTGGTTCCCAAAAAGCCCATCAAATGAAGGTTCCAGAAAGGACTTTAATTTATTTAGCTCTGTAATCAGCTCCCTACAGTAAACAACCATGAACAGATGGTAACAGATTTGTAAATACAAAAGTTCATGATTTTAAATGACTCTCAATGAATCGTCCCCTTATCTTAATCTGTTAGTGTCCTGTAGCCCACAATACATTATAGATTTTGTTTTTCCACATATTAGGGAAACATTTGGCGGCACGGTGCGCAGTGGTAGGCCTTCGGGGTTAGGAGACCGGGTTCGCTTCCCCGGGGCCTCCCCCGTGAGTTTGCATGTTCTCCCCGTGTCTCGCGTGGGTTTCCTCCAGGCTCCAAAAACATGCAGGTTAGGTGGATTGGCGATTCTAAATTGGCCCTAGTGTGGTTGGTGTGTGGTGTGTTTGTGTGTGTCCTCGGTGGGTTGGCACCTGCCCAGGATTGGTTCCTGCCTTGTGCCCTGTGTTGGCTGGGATTGGCTCCAGCGCCCCCCTGACCCTGTATTCGGATTCAGCGGGTTGAAAATGGATGGATGGATGGATAGGAAACATTTCAAACACAAGGAACCAATTGCATATCAAAGAACCCCTTTTCCCAGAACTAAATCAAACAATGGGCAAATGAGGAACCACAAAACCAGTAAAAACCATACACTGCCATTAAAGGACCATTTTTTTAAAGTAAAGGGGAAACTAACAGTCCAAATTTCTGTACATGCCACACTGAATGCTAGCAATAATCAGATGTGCATATGAAGGGAGGCTAAGCAGCATAAAACCAATGAGGAGCACTCCTATTAAACTAAATTTAAAAGTATCCTGTAATCATGGATGAAATTCAGAATCGACTTCCACTATCAAAAATAGCAATTTACTCATATTCCAAGTTGTTCTACCTCTGTGGGTGTGAATAAGTTTGAGAACTGGAAGGGCAATGAGAGAAGGTGAGGTTGGAGTGGTGGCTCTGGGGTTTGGGGTCTGCTCTGTTATATGGTAGGGTTTCCCGTTCAAGTCCTTTACTGCTAGAAAGGATTTTAGTCTGTTGAGCCCTTGAGCAAAACTCTTAACCTAAAAAATTGTACGGGGCACTGTACAATGGCTGACACTACGCTCTAATTCTCCAAAGATCGTGCTAAAAAATAATTTCCATTTGAGATTGATATATCAAGAAAAAAAAAATTTGGCCAGACTGCACCCTTTTGTATATGCTATCAAATAACCTTTAAAGATATGCAATTTAAAAGAAATGCATCAAATATTTTTTTATACATCTCGAAATCTTTTGTGTCATTTTTTGTTAATTAATGTAGTTTTTTAATCTTCTATCTTGGTAATACCTGATTTAGGATCTTATGTGCGAAGGTGGCACCGTGATAACAGATAACACATTCTGATATCTGAGGGTGAATAGTTTGAAAGAAGTGCAACTGGCACAGGTTAATAAACAGTTTAGAGTGAAAAGTTTTTTTTTTGGATATTTATTTTTAAAAGGACCCCACAAAGGAAAATTTAACTACTCAAAGGTTGATCTTTGAGGGCTCATGAGACAGATATTCTCATTGTTCCATTTTGAATCAACTTTGTCACAGATGTTTTTCTAAAATTCATTAGGGAGAAATAGCTTCAGATAAAAAGAGACATAAGATACAACTGAGGTAAAAGGCGTAAAAATTGAGGCTTTGGTATGAAAATTATTTCTAATTTTCTAAGAACTTTTTTTTGTCTTGTTTTAATATCTTCCAGAAGTATCTATTTTTTCTTCCCGAATGAATATCTAATTGGAGCAACTAATAAAATTATTCAGATGTGAGACCATGGTTTTGTAATTATAATTAAGTGTTTTTTTTACCACAGAAACTGTCCATATATTTCAGACATATCACTGAACAAGCAATGCAAATACTTTCAAACTGCAAAAAAACATGACACTTGCAACAAAAATAAGCCAGATGAATCAATCAATATTTAATTGTACAGTTTTAGGCACAGAAATATAAACCTGCGTACCCACACAATAAGAAACCTCAGTTACAAACATTATTGTAGAAACATCATTAGATAGATAATGATAGATAGATAGATAGATAGATAGATAGATGAATAGATAGATGAATGAATAGATAGATTTGTCCAAATGGTGACATAGGGAAAACTTTACAGAAGCTTACAAGAGAGATAAAAAAAACACACACATATATATAGTGAATGGCTGACCCTCCCCATTGGAAGGACCATGAGAGCCAGCCTATCCAGAGCATTACCTCCCCTGGGCATTAGATGGGAGCCCCTGGGTTGCAGTGGTCCCTGCTCCTGCGTGGCTTCATGGGAGTTGGGATTTGGTCAGCCCTATGGGATCTGTGGGTGCAGAGGGTGCTACAGCTGCTTTTGAGCCCTGAAACAGTCTAGCCAGTTATCAAACACCTGGAGCACTTTTGGGTGCGTTATAAGTTACCATCAGCCACCACTCAGGAGCCAGAGTCGGGAGGCCCAAGGTTGCTGGGAGGAGTGGAGGGGAAAAAAAGGAGAGAAAGAAGAAGAACTGAATACTGTTTGTGTGGTGATTTGGCACTGTGGGGTGGGAAGCAGGGTGAAACATCCCAATTAAAAATCCGCATGCTTTGAACTTGTCCTACACCTGTCTCGCGGGTTGCTGGAAATCGCCCACTAGTGGTTGGACAACATATATATTTGTGTTAACTGTCACATATGGAAGAGTCAAATAAAATGTTGGGTGCTAGCGATCACCCATTTTCTTAAAAATTAGTGTAACAAAATAACAACACACAATGGCGAGTAAAGAACAAAAAAACTATGTAGCCATGAGCTGCAGTTAGAAAGGAGTGGCCAGGCTCTAGATTATACCTCTATCAGTAGGGTGACTAATTACCCAAATAGAAGCCTCATTCTGGATGACCTATTTTTTTAGCTTGTGACCAGGGGGAGTCCCGTTGCCCCCAGCGGGGTTTCTTCTCTTAGCAGTGGGTTGAAAAAGAGACACAAGAGTCACTGATTGTGCCCCTGTTGTCCCGGGTAGATCTTATTTCTGAAAAGTCCCAAAAAAAACCTATGACATGTATGCTGACAATGTCTAACATATAAATAATATAAAAGGGCATCAAGCCCCAAACACACACATGATCTTCTAGCTTGTAAGATGGGCACCTGCCAGAATGCACATTTGAAGACATTAAATTTTAATACAGCAGGTCCATTAGAGTTTGTTCTGATTAACAGGCTTGATATACCAGGTGAAACATTTTAGTTGATGAGTTTAAAAATAAACATCATCAGGATGCTGCATATATGTATATACCAATGGGCTACAACCAAGAAACGAGGAGAAAGGCCATTAAAGTTTTTTTAATCTAATGTGTGTTGAATTTAGCAAAACAACAACAAAAAGTTTAAAAAAATCTATACTTAAACCTTTAAAATGATTGAAAACTTTGTGTCAGATGTTTCTGCATGTAAAGGCTCCCCTTTTAAAAAGCACTTTCTGCAGTGCTTTAGTACTATCAAAACAAAATGAATGTGTTAGACCAAATGGATATTCTTATGTTATGCATCTTCTGGGCAGACAACTGTTATACAGTGAAAGTATAGCACAATAAGATTAATATGTTGTCCCGCTTAAGCCTACAGGTGTCTCCTTGCCACTGAAGAAATAACAAGACAGAAGGATAATAGGGGAGTTAATGACTGCTTTCTGCCATTTATCTATAGGTGGAGGAACAGTGACATCTCTTACAATGCCAGAAAGCAACTCTGAGCCCAAATTGATTTCATGAGAATAAATCAGTTAATTGATGCAAGCAGCTGAAGCATGTAGAATTTCGGTTTTTATTTTTTCTTAGACTTTGATATACTGTACATCTTGCTTGTTAGGGCCCCTTCAGTGTTAGTCATTGTCAAAAGTGCCAGGAATTGCTTTAGATGTGGAAAATCTTTTTGTGAGCCAGACAAAGACTGCTCACATACATGTTAAACTTTAAGAACAAAAAAAAATTGCCGAAAAAAAATAGTAACATTAGACAAAGCTTCAAAAAGAAAAGTGTGCTTTCCCTATGGCATCAGCTGTTGAATGTTGAGATACAATGGGCATATTATGTATTACAAAAACAATGAAACAAACAATGAATCAAACAGTAAATCACTTATTAAACTGTGAGTAAGAAAGCATGTTTCCATAAAGATTATAGGTTTTTCAGCTAAATCTTTCTCAATCCACTCATAGTGTCTAAAGGTTATAAAATGTGAAATACTACACTAATGATCTTGTCTCACCGACTAGTGCTCAAGGCAAATTGATACAAAGGTGTTTAGCATTCGAGTAGCAACATTAGTCATCTGGTTAAGTATTAGGGGTTTTACTGTGTGTTTTGAGTCTTCCCGTTTTTTATGATATATAAGGATGAGATGTTTTTAGCCAATAAGAATAGACCATTCTTACCATCAACCTAAAAATAAACGGTTCTCTATTCTTTTTTTTGTTTATTTAGTTTATAAAGTTACGCTTTTTGGGCATCATAACACAACTATATAGAAGGGTATTGTGGAAAGCAATATTGTGGAATCTGTTGAGTTTAACAGTTGGTGGCAGAACCAAGTATTTTTTAAAGTTTTATTGCTGTAATTATTCATTTATTGTTAATTATTGTAGGCTGATGGTACTTGCCTGCTGCCTCCTGTATTTGTCTGAACCTTCATGGTGGTTGTGGTTCTCTAGTCTGGAACAAACACATGCTTGTTCTAAACACTGTTTCTGATGTAAGCAGCTGTGATGGTTAAAACAGGTGAACAGGAGCAGTTAAGCTGCCTGCTTTTTATTTCCTTTACTAGGGTTCTGCCCTGCTCACTTCTCTCGCAACCCCCTGACCTGCGCTGTCGCCAGCCATTTCGTCTCTGCCACTCCTGTTGTGAAGAAGGGGGCTGAACCCAAGGGGATGCAGTCGCTCCTCCCAAACCCCTCTTAAGCGTGCTGTTTACTTGAGAAATAACGACTTTTGCAGCCAGGATACCCGGGAAAATATACGGGTGGCTGCCCCAAACCTTCATCTAGGTATGTCTAATCTTTGTGACAGTGTTTTCCATTTAATTTTAAAGCTTAAATGTGTGACAATTGTACACCTGTGGCAGTATGGATCTGTTAAGAAAGGACATTTCAACATTTATTGCTAAAACAACAGAAAAAATAAATATCCATCCATTTTCCCAAACCCCCTTTAATCCGAACACAGGGTCCCGGGGTCTGCTGGAGCCAATCCCAGCCAACACAGGGCACAAAGGGAGGAACCAATCCCGGGCAGGCGACCCACCACAGGACACACACACGGGACAATTTAGAATCGCCAATCCACCTAACCCATGTCTTTGGACTGTGGGAGGGAAACCCCCGCAGACACAGGGGGAACATGCAAACTCCAAACAGGGAGGACCCAGGAAGGGGAACCCGGGTCTCTAACTCTGAGGAGCAGCACTACTACTGGGCCCCCGTGCCTAAAACCAAACTAAATATCACTAAGTCTAAAAATTTTGACTACTTTGATTGAAATTTGGATAACTTACAGAAAATTTTAATTAGCTGACCTGAGTTTTTGATTTGTTGAAAATGATTTCTGTGCGAGTAGGCTGAGCTAACATACCGGTGTGTGTGGTCAGCGAGCACTAGACAAGGCCAAAAGAAACAGTGCCAGCTGGCTGTTTTAGGGCTGACGGTTTTTGCAAATAGGATGGGGTACAAAAGAGCAGCTATGACCAATAGGGGCAAGAAAAAGAGATGGCATCACTTTTGATAATAGAGCTGTGATGTGGAAAAGAAATTTCGCAAAGCTAAAGGAAGATGTCATTAGTAATTACTATGGGACTACATTCCTCATTAGGTGAACATAGACTGGCAATAAAGTTGAAAACAAATTCTTGACTGAAAAACCGCATCAAAAGCTGTTTAGTTTAGTTGGCTTACTAATGTTGCCCTGATAAATATTGCGATTGTGATGATGTGGGTTGACTCCATGCTCCCATCACTATTTGGGAGCCCTTAAAACAACACCGTCGGTAATGTCACCGATGAGCTAGACAGTTGAGGCAAAAACTAGCAATTGAGCAAGGCGATGGTATAAATGTTAAAGTGCTTTTATTAAAATTGTCTTCAAACAAAAACAGTGTTCAATAAAGTCAGTGCATCAAAGTCCAATAAATAATTCAATAAAAAAACGTGGGGGTTTTAAAAAGTACACACAAAAAAAAACAACCCTTTAAAGCGAAGTTAAAATGTTCCTCGGAAGCAGTTGTTAAAACAAAGGACAATGCCAAGCTCTTTGCTTTTTTGGTTAGCGTCCCACTTTCTTCTCCCATAGGGGCCCCCTCAACAGGGAGGCGGCTCTCTTTTGTGCAGCTGCCCTTTTCAAACTCAAACACAGGTCTGGAGACCTCCGATCCTGGCTTTGGTCTGGCACTCATCCCAGGCCTGAGACTTGAACCCCTTGGTCTCCAGGATGCCCACCCAAGGACTGTAACACCAAGTCTCGCGACCCCCGCTGCCTTTCCGGTCTTTTACGTGTCCCCTTTCCTGGTCACTCCCTACCTGTCGCTCAGCGGGAGCGACATCCAACTCTACTCTAACACCCAGCTTCCTTGCAGCTGCCCAAGCGCCTGTTAATCGCTCACCACCCCTCCGTGTGTCTCTTTCCCCACAAACCTGCTTCCTCTCTCGCTCCCTGTAACCTTGTCCTTTTCATTTCATTTTTCTTGTTCTTTTCTCTTTCCCCCCTTCCCAACCGACTCGCTTTTTTTTATATTGCGAGGCCATGCAACTCAGCACATTAGCCATGGGAACAATCACGGATGTGGGCAGTCCTCACCTGTGCACTTGGTAAGAATACACGCAGATGCCCGTAAAGCTTTCACGACTACGCCCCTCCGAAGCCCCAGTGCGGTGATTATTAAAATAAGGGGCCTTTGCTGAGCGGATGTGGACCCATAACACCACCCCGATTTCAAGATTAATTTTGTACTTTACTGTACTTTTTATTATTTTTCCCATTGTTTCAATTTTTAAATGTATTACTGGTTTATTTTTTTTTTTTTTTGCTTACAACTATAAATTCCTTACTTTCTAGAGGTAAATTGAAGTTTCTATATATTAGAGCTTTTTCAAGTTGTATTTTGTTTTTGATCTAAACCCTCCAAAACTTTGTGATAGTTCAAGATTACAGCTCAAAGCATTACATTTAAATCAGATTGGGGCTACCATTTTACAGGGTAAAATTATTATATACAAAATTCAATATTCTTACTGATTCCCGATTTGAATTCAAAAGAATACAGTTTCCTATAAGATTGTGTTTTGTAGTGAACATCAAAAGCCAATGTCAGTTAGTGGGAAAAGAACAAACTAACATCAATGGCAAGAATGTTTTTACTCATGGCAATCATATATGGCCATAGCACTAAAACAGCCCTGGTCAGGGCCCAAAATGACCTTCTGATGTCAGCAGATACTGGTTCTCCCTCTTTACTCATTCTCCTTGACCTGACAGCTGCTTTTGATACAATTGATCATAATATTCTTCTTCACCATCTGCAATAGACCATTGGGCTTTCAGGAAATGTTCAAATTGGTTTACATCCATTTGACGGGGGTAGAAGATTTTCGCTCTTGGCGCGCAAAATCTCACACCCATAATGTTACCTGTGGTGTTCCACGGGCTCTATTTACCCATCCTTTCATCACTTACATGCTCCCCTTGAAGTGTCATTGAACATGGTCTGATTATGTGATAACACTCAGCTTTATCTTGGGACTATTCCCACCTCCTCTACTGCTCCTCGCCAGCATCTACACGACTATTTGTTTTGAGGAAATCAGAGGCATGGATGAGGCTCAACTTCCTTCACTAAACAGATCTAAAACAGAAGCCATTTAGGCACACCACCCATCTTCGTTCTTCTCCCTCACCCGTATCACTTTTTCTGGTCAAAACATTCCTCTTTCTACAACTGTTACCAATTTGGGTGTTAAAATGGACTCTCAACTCACTTTTGACACCCCATTAAACATCTTGTAAAATCATCTTTTTCCATCTCAGGAACATTGCTAAACTTCGCCCAACACTTACCTGGGTGATGCAGAGGGCTTGTCCATGCCTTTGTTTCGTCTAGGCTGGATTACTGTTTCCGCTCCTCATTGGGATTCCTGACAGAGTATCCAGAGACTCCAGTACATTCAGAACAGTGCTGCCATGATCCTGATGAGGTGCAAAGCATAGCCACATCACTCCTATCTTAAAAACCCACACTGGCTCCTGTACCACTTAGAATTGAGACAAGGTTTCCCCTTTTTACCCATCAGTGCATCTATGGATCTGCTCCCTGTATCTACAGGAACTCCTTATCCCCCCATAGTTCCTCCGCACTCTCCGCTCTGTGCATACTAATACTCTTCAAGTTCCTAGAACTAAGCTTAGCAGTATGGGTGATAGAGCCTTTTCTTTGGTGGCGCTGAGGCTGTGAAATTCTTTCCCTGACTACCTGAGAGCCCCACAGTCAACTGATGCTTTCAGATAAAACCTAAAAACTTATCATTTTAGAAAGGCATTTTGTTAAATTATTTCTATAGATTATATTGTTTTGTTAATTTATTCTTATTTTGTAGCACTTGAGATTGTTAAATATAAAAAGCAATATAAATAAAATGTATTATTATTATTATTATTATATAGTATGTTCAGAAACATCAGTGACCTAATAATATTAATTAAAATAATAAAAACTACATATATTATATACAAAGTACATTTTTAAAAGTAACCACGCAGACATGGGGAGAACATGCAAACTCCACACAGGGAGGACTCGGGAAGCAAACTCAGGTCTCATTACTGTGAGACAGCAGTGCCACCATAAGCCCTACAATTATTCAACTCAAAATTATATATCAAGCACATCTGTCTCTTTCCAAAATGTTTCAGGGCAAGATTCTAAAATATGTGCAATATAAATAAAATTTATCATCATTATTATTATTATTATTATTATTATTACTAGCAGAATACCCGGCTCAGCTGGGAAGTAGTGTTAAAAGTTACGAAAAGAAAAGGAAAAATTAAAAAATAACGTAACATGATTGTTAATGTAATTGTTTTTTCATTGATATGAGTGTTGTTCTCTTTTCTATCTATATATATATATATATATATATCTATACTAATAAATGGCAAAAGCCCTCACTGACTCACTGACTGACTGACTGACTGACTGACTCATCACTAATTCTCCAACTTCCCGTGTAGGTTGAAGGCTGAAATTTGGTAGGTTATTCCTTACAACTTCCTACAAAGTTGGGCAGGTTTTATTTCAAAATTCTGCATAATGGTCATAACTGGAAACTGTTTTTTCCATTACTGTAATTTGGGTTACTTTAGCCCTTGAAGTAGTTTATGTAACATCATCATGCCTTCCCCGTAATCACCAGTATGTAGAAAACTAGGAAGAGGCCCAAAAGCGCTGAAGAAAACATGCATTATATAATTGAGAAAGGGAGCAAAACAATAAGAAGCGGCGGTGACATATACAACCATATTCATGAGTTCTGCTACTTGGAAACAAAGCGATGTAAACCTAAACTTTAAATTAAGTTCATAGACAGGCTGCGCTGGCGTTTGTATTAGTGCCTACCCATATAAGGCCGTCGTCAGCAGCAATCCCAAAAGCAAACTGCCACGGGTAAATATTCACGGGTGAAGGACTGTGCTAGCAGAGGAAGATGAGATGGTCAGGGTGGTGTTTGGCACAAACTCACCGAAACTGCGAGAAAAAAGTTTTAAGTGCGGGACTTGGTAAAATTAGATACAGCTATGGACATAGCACGACATGCAAACCCGCTGGGAAACTTGATGCATGTACACCCCGGGGGCTCCGTGAACTGGCGGTGCACGACAAAAGGAACAGTTCAAAGCGCTGAACAAAAAAATAATTACACAACTGAAAAAACAGCAAAAAAATATGAAGCGTCTGATACTACAGCATATTCATAAATCCAGCTACTCGGAAACAAACACCCGGTGGAAAAAGTCAATGTCCGCTAAAGGAAGAAAAGTGTAAAAAAAAAAAAAAATGCATGCAGGGGTGGGGCTCGATAAAAAGAAGCAGGGTGTTTATTGATGCAGTAAACGAATCGATGAATGAAACCTGTCATCTTTACAACAATTGACAAACACGGAATGTAACTGAACACAACACATCCTACAAATCGAACCTGATTGAAAGAAATAATGATAATCAAATCATTGATGACAGCAACACTAGTAACACTCACAAAACAAATACTGTATATTGACAGTCATTTCGTTTTTTTTAAAATGTTCCCTTTTCTTTTTTATAGCTTCTTTAACACACTCGTCATCGATATTTGGGGATATATACCCCAAATGTATATATATACCCGATCTACATACTCGAATAATGGATCTTTATTAAGCCATCAATGATTGTTTTGGTAAAGCCATACTGTGTATTCATTAGATGAGCGGTAAAAAAATAAGGCGAGGGGGGATGACTTATTGGGGCATGCAGGCAAAACCACAATATACAGCGGGCTCGTGTACGAAAAAATATATCTTTTCAAGTTCTATTTAGTCCATATGTGTCAAACTCAAGGCCCATGAGCCACATCCGGCCAGTGTAATTATATCCGGCCCCGTAATTTTATATACTGTATTATTGTTATTTAAAGGCCGGGATATGGCGCTGGTAACACAATAAACTACAGATCCCATAATGCAGCTTCAGCTGCCTTGCCCAACTGCCACCGCGTCCTCCCGGGCTCTTCAATCGTTCCTTACTTTGCGAAGGAAGCAGCTTTCTCACAGCTTCTGCACTATTTTATAAGCGAGCGATATATAAGAAAGTCCTTTTTCCTTGCCCATGTGAAGCAGCCTTTTATTTAATCCACGGGTTCTCCGCTGTTTCATTGTTCATTTATTACAATTTTTATAGTTATTGTGTAGGTTTTATTTAATCCGCGGGTTCTCTTCTGTGTTCACTGGTGTCTTCTTTGTTCTGAGCTTCACCAAGGAAGCAGCTTTCTCACAGCTTCTGCACTGTTTTAAAAGCGAGCGACATATAAGAAAGTCCTTTTTCCTTGCTTCAACAACGAAGCAACCATTTTATTTAATTCACGGGTTCTCCGCTGTTTCATTGTTCATTTATTACGATTTTTTATAGTTATTGTGTAGGATTTATTTAATCCACGGGTATTTCACCGCTGCGAAGCGCGGGTATTTTGCTAGTATGTAATATGTGTATCTATATCTATATCTCTATATATCTCTATATATATATATATATATATATCTATATATATATATATATATACTACAGAATACCCAGCGCTTCACAGTGGAGAGAAGTATGTGTTAAAGAAGGTATGAAAGAAAAGGAAAAATTTTAAAAATAACGTAACATGATTGTTAATGTAATTGTTTTGTCATTGATATGAGTGTTGTTCTTATATCTATCTATCTATATATATCTCTATCTATCTATCTATCTATCTATCTATATATATATATATATATATATATATTGTTCTCATATCTATCTATATATATATATATATATTTGTTCTCATATCTATCTATCTATATATATATATATATATATATATATATATATATATACCGCAACTATGGAGAAGTAGTGTTAAAGAAGGAAAGAGAAAAGAAAAGGAAACATTTTGAAAATAGCATAAAATGATTGTCAATATAATTGTTTTGTCACTGTTATAGTTCGCTGATATAAAATATATAAATACCTTAGCGTGTCATTGTTAAAAAATTATGAAAAAGAAAAAAAAAAAACATTTTAAAAATAATGTAAATTTTT
>NW_024384521.1:0-26928 GCF_016835505.1 Polypterus senegalus
TTTTCCCCCTTTTTTTTTTTTTCTTTTTCTTCCGGGATTACATATTCACAGCTTAATGAATTGGGTAACTGATATATTTTGTCTACTGTAAGTGGAAAATTATTTCAATTTTGCGAGGCAAACTGAAAGAAAGTTTGATGTAAATAAATGTTTCTCAAAACCAATTAGTTTTATTTAATGTAAAATCATGCAGGATGAATGAAAACCCAAGTAAGTAGCTAAACAAACAAACAATAACCATGTTGATAATATTGTCTTGCACGGATCGAACCGACCTCTATTAGCACCAGCCTAACAACTGCTAACCGAAGCCCCTCAAACTCTTGTTAAAAATCTGTCCTTAGCTTTAAATTTATAACTATTATCTATTCATCTATTCATTATCTATCATCTTCTTCATTTCCTTCCGAGTTCATATGGTTTTCTTGTCAAACGAGATATTCTGCACATAAGAAGAAGCGGATAAAAGAAACAATTTATTCTAAAATCCATTTAATATTTTTGATACCTCCTTTTTCTTATATCATGAAGAGACGAAAGGCTGTTTTTTTTTTTTGGAAAGCTCAGTCTCCACAAAGACAATGGTGTCAGTTTAAGACTGGATAAATCTAAAGTCTCATAATTTGTACTTACTGCAGAATTCTATCAAATTGGATACGACAATGAAAAGTTATACTTAGAATTTGTATTTAGACTTTGAGCGCCCATTTATTATTTTAGATACGATCCCAGTTTTCTGATTAACTCCTTCAAGTGACAAACAGAAGGCTTAAAACCGAGATTAAACTCTTTAGACTGGTAGGACAAAGGGACCACTGCCTCTGTCAATTTTTGGAAGTGAAAAGCTCGCCCTCCAAGTGCCTTTCGACTGAAAGAAACTTTTTGCAAAGAATAACCACCTTGCTCCTGAGAGTTTACCATCGTAATGGCGTGTCATTCACCAGTGGGACGGATGGGAATCCGTCATGGGCTGTGATGTCGTACCTAAAGTACAGCTAGAGAGGGCTGCACTTGAGTGTTCTGGATGGACTGTCATTTTTGTCTACTCTGGGTGAATGATGGAGCGATATTCATTTCAATTAAAGTTGCCGAGGCAAAACTGAATAGAAAGTTTGTTGAATGTTAAATAAATGTTTTTTCTCTAAAACTCAATTAGTTTTAATTTAAATGTAAAATCATGCAGGATGAATGAAAAAACCCTAAGGTAAGTATGCGATGGAAACAAACCTTAAACAAGTAACCAGTGTTGATAATATTGCTGCTGGCCCGCACGGGATCGAACCCGCGACCTTGGCGTTATTAGCACCACGCTCTAACCAACTGAGCTAACCGGCCAATCTGCCCCATCAAACCTCTTGTTAAAAAATCTGTCCTTTCACTGCTTTAAATTTGCGATCGATCTATCTATCTATCTATCTATCTATCTATCTATCTATCTATCTATCTATCTATCAATCTTTCTATCATTTCCGAGTTCATCATGTGGTTTTCCTTGTCCATGAATCCGAGGATACCTTCTGTGCAGCATATAGAAGAAGCGTGACGAAAATGAAAATCAATTTATTCTAAGCAATCCACTCTTTAATCATTGTTTGATAATTTCTCTCCTTCATTTCTTTTCATATCACAGTGAAGAGACGGAAAGGCTCGTTCTTTTTTTTTTTTTGGCAAAACGTTCATGTCTCCACACAGACAATGGCTAAGCGTTACGTTCAAGACTGGATCAAATCTAAAGTCTCAATTTTCACACATTTCTGTACTTTGAGCAGTTGTTTCCTGCACTCTCTGCATTCATTTATTGAAACCTGGGATATCAGACAAATGAAAAGTTCAGAATGAGCACGATGTGGACATTTTGTTACTTGCTAGACTCTTGCAGCGTGTAGGCCTATTTAAGTTTGGATAGAGCTTTGACGAATACGATCGCTAGACTTATCTTGCGAATTTTCAGATTAAGAAGTCATTTCCTTCAAAGGAAAAGGACTAAACGCCCAACGTGGGGCTCGAACCCACGACCCTGAGATTAAGAGTCTCATGCTCTACCGACTGAGCTAGCCGGGCCACAGAAATGGGTGTACCACGTGCCTCTGTCAGATTTATATGGAAGTGAATTAATCTGGCTTCGCCTGCCTGCTCACTAGTGCTGCGGATGAGTCACAGACGTTGCATTTTTAAAAGAAACATTTGCGCGTTTGCAACAGAAGTTAACCATCCTCCTGCTCCTGAGAGATTGTAGCGATCCATCGATAATCTGCGCTATTGTCAACTTCACGCAGTAATGTGGACGGATGAGGCAATCCGTCCTATTTGTGGCCTGTTGAGTGTCAGCTTACCCTACAGTTACAGCTGAGAGGTATGAAATTAAAGCGGCTCGTGGATACACTTCCATGTTAACTGCCCACGAGAGAACTGTGACCTTGAACTTATTTTACCACATGGTTTCTTTCCTAAGACTGACTGATATATATTTTGTTTTCTTCCCTTCCAGGAAAGTTAAATGGGGCAATGGATTTTATATTTATTCATTTGTTTATTTCCTTCTCTCTCTCTCTCTCTCTCTCTCTCTCTCTCTCTCTCTCTCTCTGTGTCTATCTCTCTGTGTGTTTTTGAAACTTTGACATGTACAGTTTGCTTAGAATGAAAGGGTAAAACGTGAATATAATTCTATCTTTTAAAATAGATTGTAAAGAGAGAATATCGCTATCTTGCACAGATTACTTTGCTATAAATTGATCACAGACTGAGGGCTGCACTTGAGTGTTCTGGATGGACTGTCATTTTTGTCTACTCTGGGTGAATGATGGAGCGATATTCATTTCAATTAAAGTTGCCGAGGCAAAACTGAATAGAAAGTTTGTTGAATGTTAAATAAATGTTTTTTCTCTAAAACTCAATTAGTTTTAATTTAAATGTAAAATCATGCAGGATGAATGAAAAAACCCTAAGGTAAGTATGCGATGGAAACAAACCTTAAACAAGTAACCAGTGTTGATAATATTGCTGCTGGCCCGCACGGTGATCGAACCCGCGACCTTGGCGTTATTAGCACCACGCTCTAACCAACTGAGCTAACCGCCAATCTGCCCCAACAAACCTCTTGTTAAAAAATCTGTCCTTTCACTGCTTTAAATTTGCGATCTATCTATCTATCTATCTATCTATCTATCTATCTATCTATCTATCTATCTATCTATCAATCTTTCTATCATTTCCGAGTTCATCATGTGGTTTTCCTTGTCCATGAATCCGAGGATACCTTCTGTGCAGCATATAGAAGAAGCGTGACGAAAATGAAAATCAATTTATTCTAAGCAATCCACTCTTTAATCATTGTTTGATAATTTCTCTCCTTCATTTCTTTTCATATCACAGTGAAGAGACGGAAAGGCTCGTTCTTTTTTTTTTTTTTGGCAAAACGTTCATGTCTCCACACAGACAATGGCTAAGCGTTACGTTCAAGACTGGATCAAATCTAAAGTCTCAATTTTCACACATTTCTGTACTTTGAGCAGTTGTTTCCTGCACTCTCTGCATTCATTTATTGAAACCTGGGATATCAGACAAATGAAAAGTTCAGAATGAGCACGATGTGGACATTTTGTTACTTGCTAGACTCTTGCAGCGTGTAGGCCTATTTAAGTTTGGATAGAGCTTTGACGAATACGATCGCTAGACTTATCTTGCGAATTTTCAGATTAAGAAGTCATTTCCTTCAAAGGAAAAGGACTAAACCGCCCAACGTGGGGCTCGAACCCACGACCCTGAGATTAAGAGTCTCATGCTCTACCGACTGAGCTAGCCGGGCCACAGAAATGGGTGTACCACGTGCCTCTGTCAGATTTATATGGAAGTGAATTAATCTGGCTTCGCCTGCCTGCTCACTAGTGCTGCGGATGAGTCACAGACGTTGCATTTTTAAAAGAAACATTTGCGCGTTTGCAACAGAAGTTAACCATCCTCCTGCTCCTGAGAGATTGTAGCGATCCATCGATAATCTGCGCTATTGTCAACTTCACGCAGTAATGTGGACGGATGAGGCAATCCGTCCTATTTGTGGCCTGTTGAGTGTCAGCTTACCCTACAGTTACAGCTGAGAGGTATGAAATTAAAGCGGCTCGTGGATACACTTCCATGTTAACTGCCCACGAGAGAACTGTGACCTTGAACTTATTTTACCACATGGTTTCTTTCCTAAGACTGACTGATATATATTTTGTTTTCTTCCCTTCCAGGAAAGTTAAATGGGGCAATGGATTTTATATTTATTCATTTGTTTATTTCCTTCTCTCTCTCTCTCTCTCTCTCTCTCTCTCTCTCTCTCTCTCTGTGTCTATCTCTCTGTGTGTTTTTGAAACTTTGACATGTACAGTTTGCTTAGAATGAAAGGGTAAAACGTGAATATAATTCTATCTTTTAAAATAGATTGTAAAGAGAGAATATCGCTATCTTGCACAGATTACTTTGCTATAAATTGATCACAGACTGAGGGCTGCACTTGAGTGTTCTGGATGGACTGTCATTTTTGTCTACTCTGGGTGAATGATGGAGCGATATTCATTTCAATTAAAGTTGCCGAGGCAAAACTGAATAGAAAGTTTGTTGAATGTTAAATAAATGTTTTTTCTCTAAAACTCAATTAGTTTTAATTTAAATGTAAAATCATGCAGGATGAATGAAAAAACCCTAAGGTAAGTATGCGATGGAAACAAACCTTAAACAAGTAACCAGTGTTGATAATATTGCTGCTGGCCCGTACACGGGATCGAACCCGCGACCTTGGCGTTATTAGCACCACGCTCTAACCAACTGAGCTAACCGGCCAATCTGCCCCATCAAACCTCTTGTTAAAAAATCTGTCCTTTCACTGCTTTAAATTTGCGATCGATCTATCTATCTATCTATCTATCTATCTATCTATCTATCTATCTATCTATCTATCTATCAATCTTTCTATCATTTCCGAGTTCATCATGTGGTTTTCCTTGTCCATGAATCCGAGGATACCTTCTGTGCAGCATATAGAAGAAGCGTGACGAAAATGAAAATCAATTTATTCTAAGCAATCCACTCTTTAATCATTGTTTGATAATTTCTCTCCTTCATTTCTTTTCATATCACAGTGAAGAGACGGAAAGGCTCGTTCTTTTTTTTTTTTTTGGCAAAACGTTCATGTCTCCACACAGACAATGGCTAAGCGTTACGTTCAAGACTGGATCAAATCTAAAGTCTCAATTTTCACACATTTCTGTACTTTGAGCAGTTGTTTCCTGCACTCTCTGCATTCATTTATTGAAACCTGGGATATCAGACAAATGAAAAGTTCAGAATGAGCACGATGTGGACATTTTGTTACTTGCTAGACTCTTGCAGCGTGTAGGCCTATTTAAGTTTGGATAGAGCTTTGACGAATACGATCGCTAGACTTATCTTGCGAATTTTCAGATTAAGAAGTCATTTCCTTCAAAGGAAAAGGACTATAACGCCCAACGTGGGGCTCGAACCCACGACCCTGAGATTAAGAGTCTCATGCTCTACCGACTGAGCTAGCCGGGCCACAGAAATGGGTGTACCACGTGCCTCTGTCAGATTTATATGGAAGTGAATTAATCTGGCTTCGCCTGCCTGCTCACTAGTGCTGCGGATGAGTCACAGACGTTGCATTTTTAAAAGAAACATTTGCGCGTTTGCAACAGAAGTTAACCATCCTCCTGCTCCTGAGAGATTGTAGCGATCCATCGATAATCTGCGCTATTGTCAACTTCACGCAGTAATGTGGACGGATGAGGCAATCCGTCCTATTTGTGGCCTGTTGAGTGTCAGCTTACCCTACAGTTACAGCTGAGAGGTATGAAATTAAAGCGGCTCGTGGATACACTTCCATGTTAACTGCCCACGAGAGAACTGTGACCTTGAACTTATTTTACCACATGGTTTCTTTCCTAAGACTGACTGATATATATTTTGTTTTCTTCCCTTCCAGGAAAGTTAAATGGGGCAATGGATTTTATATTTATTCATTTGTTTATTTCTCTCTCTCTCTCTCCTCTCTCTCTCTCTCTCTCTCTCTCTCTCTCTCTGTGTCTATCTCTCTGTGTGTTTTTGAAACTTTGACATGTACAGTTTGCTTAGAATGAAAGGGTAAAACGTGAATATAATTCTATCTTTTAAAATAGATTGTAAAGAGAGAATATCGCTATCTTGCACAGATTACTTTGCTATAAATTGATCACAGACTGAGGGCTGCACTTGAGTGTTCTGGATGGACTGTCATTTTTGTCTACTCTGGGTGAATGATGGAGCGATATTCATTTCAATTAAAGTTGCCGAGGCAAAACTGAATAGAAAGTTTGTTGAATGTTAAATAAATGTTTTTTCTCTAAAACTCAATTAGTTTTAATTTAAATGTAAAATCATGCAGGATGAATGAAAAAACCCTAAGGTAAGTATGCGATGGAAACAAACCTTAAACAAGTAACCAGTGTTGATAATATTGCTGCTGGCCCACGGGATCGAACCCGCGACCTTGGCGTTATTAGCACCACGCTCTAACCAACTGAGCTAACCGCCAATCTGCCCCATCAAACCTCTTGTTAAAAAATCTGTCCTTTCACTGCTTTAAATTTGCGATCGATCTATCTATCTATCTATCTATCTATCTATCTATCTATCTATCTATCTATCTATCAATCTTTCTATCATTTCCGAGTTCATCATGTGGTTTTCCTTGTCCATGAATCCGAGGATACCTTCTGTGCAGCATATAGAAGAAGCGTGACGAAAATGAAAATCAATTTATTCTAAGCAATCCACTCTTTAATCATTGTTTGATAATTTCTCTCCTTCATTTCTTTTCATATCACAGTGAAGAGACGGAAAGGCTCGTTCTTTTTTTTTTTTTTGGCAAAACGTTCATGTCTCCACACAGACAATGGCTAAGCGTTACGTTCAAGACTGGATCAAATCTAAAGTCTCAATTTTCACACATTTCTGTACTTTGAGCAGTTGTTTCCTGCACTCTCTGCATTCATTTATTGAAACCTGGGATATCAGACAAATGAAAAGTTCAGAATGAGCACGATGTGGACATTTTGTTACTTGCTAGACTCTTGCAGCGTGTAGGCCTATTTAAGTTTGGATAGAGCTTTGACGAATACGATCGCTAGACTTATCTTGCGAATTTTCAGATTAAGAAGTCATTTCCTTCAAAGGAAAAGGACTAAACCGCCCAACGTGGGGCTCGAACCCACGACCCTGAGATTAAGAGTCTCATGCTCTACCGACTGAGCTAGCCGGGCCACAGAAATGGGTGTACCACGTGCCTCTGTCAGATTTATATGGAAGTGAATTAATCTGGCTTCGCCTGCCTGCTCACTAGTGCTGCGGATGAGTCACAGACGTTGCATTTTTAAAAGAAACATTTGCGCGTTTGCAACAGAAGTTAACCATCCTCCTGCTCCTGAGAGATTGTAGCGATCCATCGATAATCTGCGCTATTGTCAACTTCACGCAGTAATGTGGACGGATGAGGCAATCCGTCCTATTTGTGGCCTGTTGAGTGTCAGCTTACCCTACAGTTACAGCTGAGAGGTATGAAATTAAAGCGGCTCGTGGATACACTTCCATGTTAACTGCCCACGAGAGAACTGTGACCTTGAACTTATTTTACCACATGGTTTCTTTCCTAAGACTGACTGATATATATTTTGTTTTCTTCCCTTCCAGGAAAGTTAAATGGGGCAATGGATTTTATATTTATTCATTTGTTTATTTCCTTCTCTCTCTCTCTCTCCCTCTCTCTCTCTCTCTCTCTCTCTCTGTGTCTATCTCTCTGTGTGTTTTTGAAACTTTGACATGTACAGTTTGCTTAGAATGAAAGGGTAAAACGTGAATATAATTCTATCTTTTAAAATAGATTGTAAAGAGAGAATATCGCTATCTTGCACAGATTACTTTGCTATAAATTGATCACAGACTGAGGGCTGCACTTGAGTGTTCTGGATGGACTGTCATTTTTGTCTACTCTGGGTGAATGATGGAGCGATATTCATTTCAATTAAAGTTGCCGAGGCAAAACTGAATAGAAAGTTTGTTGAATGTTAAATAAATGTTTTTTCTCTAAAACTCAATTAGTTTTAATTTAAATGTAAAATCATGCAGGATGAATGAAAAAACCCTAAGGTAAGTATGCGATGGAAACAAACCTTAAACAAGTAACCAGTGTTGATAATATTGCTGCTGGCCCGTGACGGGATCGAACCCGCGACCTTGGCGTTATTAGCACCACGCTCTAACCAACTGAGCTAACCGCCAATCTGCCCCATCAAACCTCTTGTTAAAAATCTGTCCTTTCACTGCTTTAAATTTGCGATCGATCTATCTATCTATCTATCTATCTATCTATCTATCTATCTATCTATCTATCAATCTTTCTATCATTTCCGAGTTCATCATGTGGTTTTCCTTGTCCATGAATCCGAGGATACCTTCTGTGCAGCATATAGAAGAAGCGTGACGAAAATGAAAATCAATTTATTCTAAGCAATCCACTCTTTAATCATTGTTTGATAATTTCTCTCCTTCATTTCTTTTCATATCACAGTGAAGAGACGGAAAGGCTCGTTCTTTTTTTTTTTTTTGGCAAAACGTTCATGTCTCCACACAGACAATGGCTAAGCGTTACGTTCAAGACTGGATCAAATCTAAAGTCTCAATTTTCACACATTTCTGTACTTTGAGCAGTTGTTTCCTGCACTCTCTGCATTCATTTATTGAAACCTGGGATATCAGACAAATGAAAAGTTCAGAATGAGCACGATGTGGACATTTTGTTACTTGCTAGACTCTTGCAGCGTGTAGGCCTATTTAAGTTTGGATAGAGCTTTGACGAATACGATCGCTAGACTTATCTTGCGAATTTTCAGATTAAGAAGTCATTTCCTTCAAAGGAAAAGGACTAAACCGCCCAACGTGGGGCTCGAACCCACGACCCTGAGATTAAGAGTCTCATGCTCTACCGACTGAGCTAGCCGGGCCACAGAAATGGGTGTACCACGTGCCTCTGTCAGATTTATATGGAAGTGAATTAATCTGGCTTCGCCTGCCTGCTCACTAGTGCTGCGGATGAGTCACAGACGTTGCATTTTTAAAAGAAACATTTGCGCGTTTGCAACAGAAGTTAACCATCCTCCTGCTCCTGAGAGATTGTAGCGATCCATCGATAATCTGCGCTATTGTCAACTTCACGCAGTAATGTGGACGGATGAGGCAATCCGTCCTATTTGTGGCCTGTTGAGTGTCAGCTTACCCTACAGTTACAGCTGAGAGGTATGAAATTAAAGCGGCTCGTGGATACACTTCCATGTTAACTGCCCACGAGAGAACTGTGACCTTGAACTTATTTTACCACATGGTTTCTTTCCTAAGACTGACTGATATATATTTTGTTTTCTTCCCTTCCAGGAAAGTTAAATGGGGCAATGGATTTTATATTTATTCATTTGTTTATTTCCTTCTCTCTCTCTCTCTCTCTCTCTCTCTCTCTCTCTCTCTCTCTGTGTCTATCTCTCTGTGTGTTTTTGAAACTTTGACATGTACAGTTTGCTTAGAATGAAAGGGTAAAACGTGAATATAATTCTATCTTTTAAAATAGATTGTAAAGAGAGAATATCGCTATCTTGCACAGATTACTTTGCTATAAATTGATCACAGACTGAGGGCTGCACTTGAGTGTTCTGGATGGACTGTCATTTTTGTCTACTCTGGGTGAATGATGGAGCGATATTCATTTCAATTAAAGTTGCCGAGGCAAAACTGAATAGAAAGTTTGTTGAATGTTAAATAAATGTTTTTTCTCTAAAACTCAATTAGTTTTAATTTAAATGTAAAATCATGCAGGATGAATGAAAAAACCCTAAGGTAAGTATGCGATGGAAACAAACCTTAAACAAGTAACCAGTGTTGATAATATTGCTGCTGGCCCGTACACGGGATCGAACCCGCGACCTTGGCGTTATTAGCACCACGCTCTAACCAACTGAGCTAACCGCCAATCTGCCCCATCAAACCTCTTGTTAAAAAATCTGTCCTTTCACTGCTTTAAATTTGCGATCGATCTATCTATCTATCTATATCTATCTATCTATCTATCTATCTATCTATCTATCAATCTTTCTATCATTTCCGAGTTCATCATGTGGTTTTCCTTGTCCATGAATCCGAGGATACCTTCTGTGCAGCATATAGAAGAAGCGTGACGAAAATGAAAATCAATTTATTCTAAGCAATCCACTCTTTAATCATTGTTTGATAATTTCTCTCCTTCATTTCTTTTCATATCACAGTGAAGAGACGGAAAGGCTCGTTCTTTTTTTTTTTTGGCAAAACGTTCATGTCTCCACACAGACAATGGCTAAGCGTTACGTTCAAGACTGGATCAAATCTAAAGTCTCAATTTTCACACATTTCTGTACTTTGAGCAGTTGTTTCCTGCACTCTCTGCATTCATTTATTGAAACCTGGGATATCAGACAAATGAAAAGTTCAGAATGAGCACGATGTGGACATTTTGTTACTTGCTAGACTCTTGCAGCGTGTAGGCCTATTTAAGTTTGGATAGAGCTTTGACGAATACGATCGCTAGACTTATCTTGCGAATTTTCAGATTAAGAAGTCATTTCCTTCAAAGGAAAAGGACTAAACCGCCCAACGTGGGGCTCGAACCCACGACCCTGAGATTAAGAGTCTCATGCTCTACCGACTGAGCTAGCCGGGCCACAGAAATGGGTGTACCACGTGCCTCTGTCAGATTTATATGGAAGTGAATTAATCTGGCTTCGCCTGCCTGCTCACTAGTGCTGCGGATGAGTCACAGACGTTGCATTTTTAAAAGAAACATTTGCGCGTTTGCAACAGAAGTTAACCATCCTCCTGCTCCTGAGAGATTGTAGCGATCCATCGATAATCTGCGCTATTGTCAACTTCACGCAGTAATGTGGACGGATGAGGCAATCCGTCCTATTTGTGGCCTGTTGAGTGTCAGCTTACCCTACAGTTACAGCTGAGAGGTATGAAATTAAAGCGGCTCGTGGATACACTTCCATGTTAACTGCCCACGAGAGAACTGTGACCTTGAACTTATTTTACCACATGGTTTCTTTCCTAAGACTGACTGATATATATTTTGTTTTCTTCCCTTCCAGGAAAGTTAAATGGGGCAATGGATTTTATATTTATTCATTTGTTTATTTTCTCTCTCTCTCTCTCTCTCTCTCTCTCTCTCTCTCTCTCTCTCTCTCTGTGTCTATCTCTCTGTGTGTTTTTGAAACTTTGACATGTACAGTTTGCTTAGAATGAAAGGGTAAAACGTGAATATAATTCTATCTTTTAAAATAGATTGTAAAGAGAGAATATCGCTATCTTGCACAGATTACTTTGCTATAAATTGATCACAGACTGAGGGCTGCACTTGAGTGTTCTGGATGGACTGTCATTTTTGTCTACTCTGGGTGAATGATGGAGCGATATTCATTTCAATTAAAGTTGCCGAGGCAAAACTGAATAGAAAGTTTGTTGAATGTTAAATAAATGTTTTTTCTCTAAAACTCAATTAGTTTTAATTTAAATGTAAAATCATGCAGGATGAATGAAAAAACCCTAAGGTAAGTATGCGATGGAAACAAACCTTAAACAAGTAACCAGTGTTGATAATATTGCTGCTGGCCCGCACGGGATCGAACCCGCGACCTTGGCGTTATTAGCACCACGCTCTAACCAACTGAGCTAACCGCCAATCTGCCCCATCAAACCTCTTGTTAAAAAATCTGTCCTTTCACTGCTTTAAATTTGCGATCGATCTATCTATCTATCTATCTATCTATCTATCTATCTATCTATCTATCTATCTATCAATCTTTCTATCATTTCCGAGTTCATCATGTGGTTTTCCTTGTCCATGAATCCGAGGATACCTTCTGTGCAGCATATAGAAGAAGCGTGACGAAAATGAAAATCAATTTATTCTAAGCAATCCACTCTTTAATCATTGTTTGATAATTTCTCTCCTTCATTTCTTTTCATATCACAGTGAAGAGACGGAAAGGCTCGTTCTTTTTTTTTTTTTTTTTTGGCAAAACGTTCATGTCTCCACACAGACAATGGCTAAGCGTTACGTTCAAGACTGGATCAAATCTAAAGTCTCAATTTTCACACATTTCTGTACTTTGAGCAGTTGTTTCCTGCACTCTCTGCATTCATTTATTGAAACCTGGGATATCAGACAAATGAAAAGTTCAGAATGAGCACGATGTGGACATTTTGTTACTTGCTAGACTCTTGCAGCGTGTAGGCCTATTTAAGTTTGGATAGAGCTTTGACGAACGAATACGATCGCTAGACTTATCTTGCGAATTTTCAGATTAAGAAGTCATTTCCTTCAAAGGAAAAGGACTAAACCGCCCAACGTGGGGCTCGAACCCACGACCCTGAGATTAAGAGTCTCATGCTCTACCGACTGAGCTAGCCGGGCCACAGAAATGGGTGTACCACGTGCCTCTGTCAGATTTATATGGAAGTGAATTAATCTGGCTTCGCCTGCCTGCTCACTAGTGCTGCGGATGAGTCACAGACGTTGCATTTTTAAAAGAAACATTTGCGCGTTTGCAACAGAAGTTAACCATCCTCCTGCTCCTGAGAGATTGTAGCGATCCATCGATAATCTGCGCTATTGTCAACTTCACGCAGTAATGTGGACGGATGAGGCAATCCGTCCTATTTGTGGCCTGTTGAGTGTCAGCTTACCCTACAGTTACAGCTGAGAGGTATGAAATTAAAGCGGCTCGTGGATACACTTCCATGTTAACTGCCCACGAGAGAACTGTGACCTTGAACTTATTTTACCACATGGTTTCTTTCCTAAGACTGACTGATATATATTTTGTTTTCTTCCCTTCCAGGAAAGTTAAATGGGGCAATGGATTTTATATTTATTCATTTGTTTATTTTTCTCTCTCTCTCTCTCTCTCTCTCTCTCTCTCTCTCTCTCTCTCTGTGTCTATCTCTCTGTGTGTTTTTGAAACTTTGACATGTACAGTTTGCTTAGAATGAAAGGGTAAAACGTGAATATAATTCTATCTTTTAAAATAGATTGTAAAGAGAGAATATCGCTATCTTGCACAGATTACTTTGCTATAAATTGATCACAGACTGAGGGCTGCACTTGAGTGTTCTGGATGGACTGTCATTTTTGTCTACTCTGGGTGAATGATGGAGCGATATTCATTTCAATTAAAGTTGCCGAGGCAAAACTGAATAGAAAGTTTGTTGAATGTTAAATAAATGTTTTTCTCTAAAACTCAATTAGTTTTAATTTAAATGTAAAATCATGCAGGATGAATGAAAAAACCCTAAGGTAAGTATGCGATGGAAACAAACCTTAAACAAGTAACCAGTGTTGATAATATTGCTGCTGGCACGCACGGGATCGAACCCGCGACCTTGGCGTTATTAGCACCACGCTCTAACCAACTGAGCTAACCGCCAATCTGCCCCATCAAACCTCTTGTTAAAAATCTGTCCTTTCACTGCTTTAAATTTGATCTATCTATCTATCTATCTATCTATCTATCTATCTATCTATCTATCTATCTATCTATCTATCTATCAATCTTTCTATCATTTCCGAGTTCATCATGTGGTTTTCCTTGTCCATGAATCCGAGGATACCTTCTGTGCAGCATATAGAAGAAGCGTGACGAAAATGAAAATCAATTTATTCTAAGCAATCCACTCTTTAATCATTGTTTGATAATTTCTCTCCTTCATTTCTTTTCATATCACAGTGAAGAGACGGAAAGGCTCGTTCTTTTTTTTTTTTTTGGCAAAACGTTCATGTCTCCACACAGACAATGGCTAAGCGTTACGTTCAAGACTGGATCAAATCTAAAGTCTCAATTTTCACACATTTCTGTACTTTGAGCAGTTGTTTCCTGCACTCTCTGCATTCATTTATTGAAACCTGGGATATCAGACAAATGAAAAGTTCAGAATGAGCACGATGTGGACATTTTGTTACTTGCTAGACTCTTGCAGCGTGTAGGCCTATTTAAGTTTGGATAGAGCTTTGACGAATACGATCGCTAGACTTATCTTGCGAATTTTCAGATTAAGAAGTCATTTCCTTCAAAGGAAAAGGACTAAACCGCCCAACGTGGGGCTCGAACCCACGACCCTGAGATTAAGAGTCTCATGCTCTACCGACTGAGCTAGCCGGGCCACAGAAATGGGTGTACCACGTGCCTCTGTCAGATTTATATGGAAGTGAATTAATCTGGCTTCGCCTGCCTGCTCACTAGTGCTGCGGATGAGTCACAGACGTTGCATTTTTAAAAGAAACATTTGCGCGTTTGCAACAGAAGTTAACCATCCTCCTGCTCCTGAGAGATTGTAGCGATCCATCGATAATCTGCGCTATTGTCAACTTCACGCAGTAATGTGGACGGATGAGGCAATCCGTCCTATTTGTGGCCTGTTGAGTGTCAGCTTACCCTACAGTTACAGCTGAGAGGTATGAAATTAAAGCGGCTCGTGGATACACTTCCATGTTAACTGCCCACGAGAGAACTGTGACCTTGAACTTATTTTACCACATGGTTTCTTTCCTAAGACTGACTGATATATATTTTGTTTTCTTCCCTTCCAGGAAAGTTAAATGGGGCAATGGATTTTATATTTATTCATTTGTTTATTTCTCTCTCTCTCTCTCTCTCTCTCTCTCTCTCTCTCTCTCTCTCTGTGTCTATCTCTCTGTGTGTTTTTGAAACTTTGACATGTACAGTTTGCTTAGAATGAAAGGGTAAAACGTGAATATAATTCTATCTTTTAAAATAGATTGTAAAGAGAGAATATCGCTATCTTGCACAGATTACTTTGCTATAAATTGATCACAGACTGAGGGCTGCACTTGAGTGTTCTGGATGGACTGTCATTTTTGTCTACTCTGGGTGAATGATGGAGCGATATTCATTTCAATTAAAGTTGCCGAGGCAAAACTGAATAGAAAGTTTGTTGAATGTTAAATAAATGTTTTTTCTCTAAAACTCAATTAGTTTTAATTTAAATGTAAAATCATGCAGGATGAATGAAAAAACCCTAAGGTAAGTATGCGATGGAAACAAACCTTAAACAAGTAACCAGTGTTGATAATATTGCTGCTGGCCCGTGCACGGGATCGAACCGCGACCTTGGCGTTATTAGCACCACGCTCTAACCAACTGAGCTAACCGGCCAATCTGCCCCATCAAACCTCTTGTTAAAAAATCTGTCCTTTCACTGCTTTAAATTTGCGATCGATCGATCTATCTATCTATCTATCTATCTATCTATCTATCTATCTATCTATCTATCTATCTATCAATCTTTCTATCATTTCCGAGTTCATCATGTGGTTTTCCTTGTCCATGAATCCGAGGATACCTTCTGTGCAGCATATAGAAGAAGCGTGACGAAAATGAAAATCAATTTATTCTAAGCAATCCACTCTTTAATCATTGTTTGATAATTTCTCTCCTTCATTTCTTTTCATATCACAGTGAAGAGACGGAAAGGCTCGTTCTTTTTTTTTTTTTTTGGCAAAACGTTCATGTCTCCACACAGACAATGGCTAAGCGTTACGTTCAAGACTGGATCAAATCTAAAGTCTCAATTTTCACACATTTCTGTACTTTGAGCAGTTGTTTCCTGCACTCTCTGCATTCATTTATTGAAACCTGGGATATCAGACAAATGAAAAGTTCAGAATGAGCACGATGTGGACATTTTGTTACTTGCTAGACTCTTGCAGCGTGTAGGCCTATTTAAGTTTGGATAGAGCTTTGACGAATACGATCGCTAGACTTATCTTGCGAATTTTCAGATTAAGAAGTCATTTCCTTCAAAGGAAAAGGACTAAACCGCCCAACGTGGGGCTCGAACCCACGACCCTGAGATTAAGAGTCTCATGCTCTACCGACTGAGCTAGCCGGGCCACAGAAATGGGTGTACCACGTGCCTCTGTCAGATTTATATGGAAGTGAATTAATCTGGCTTCGCCTGCCTGCTCACTAGTGCTGCGGATGAGTCACAGACGTTGCATTTTTAAAAGAAACATTTGCGCGTTTGCAACAGAAGTTAACCATCCTCCTGCTCCTGAGAGATTGTAGCGATCCATCGATAATCTGCGCTATTGTCAACTTCACGCAGTAATGTGGACGGATGAGGCAATCCGTCCTATTTGTGGCCTGTTGAGTGTCAGCTTACCCTACAGTTACAGCTGAGAGGTATGAAATTAAAGCGGCTCGTGGATACACTTCCATGTTAACTGCCCACGAGAGAACTGTGACCTTGAACTTATTTTACCACATGGTTTCTTTCCTAAGACTGACTGATATATATTTTGTTTTCTTCCCTTCCAGGAAAGTTAAATGGGGCAATGGATTTTATATTTATTCATTTGTTTATTTCCTCTCTCTCTCTCTCTCTCTCTCTCTCTCTCTCTCTCTCTCTCTCTCTGTGTCTATCTCTCTGTGTGTTTTTGAAACTTTGACATGTACAGTTTGCTTAGAATGAAAGGGTAAAACGTGAATATAATTCTATCTTTTAAAATAGATTGTAAAGAGAGAATATCGCTATCTTGCACAGATTACTTTGCTATAAATTGATCACAGACTGAGGGCTGCACTTGAGTGTTCTGGATGGACTGTCATTTTTGTCTACTCTGGGTGAATGATGGAGCGATATTCATTTCAATTAAAGTTGCCGAGGCAAAACTGAATAGAAAGTTTGTTGAATGTTAAATAAATGTTTTTTCTCTAAAACTCAATTAGTTTTAATTTAAATGTAAAATCATGCAGGATGAATGAAAAAACCCTAAGGTAAGTATGCGATGGAAACAAACCTTAAACAAGTAACCAGTGTTGATAATATTGCTGCTGGCCCGCACGGGATCGAACCGCGACCTTGGCGTTATTAGCACCACGCTCTAACCAACTGAGCTAACCGCCAATCTGCCCCAACAAACCTCTTGTTAAAAAATCTGTCTTTTCACTGCTTTAAATTTGATCGATCTATCTATCTATCTATCTATCTATCTATCTATCTATCTATCTATCTATCTATCTATCTATCTATCAATCTTTCTATCATTTCCGAGTTCATCATGTGGTTTTCCTTGTCCATGAATCCGAGGATACCTTCTGTGCAGCATATAGAAGAAGCGTGACGAAAATGAAAATCAATTTATTCTAAGCAATCCACTCTTTAATCATTGTTTGATAATTTCTCTCCTTCATTTCTTTTCATATCACAGTGAAGAGACGGAAAGGCTCGTTCTTTTTTTTTTTTTGGCAAAACGTTCATGTCTCCACACAGACAATGGCTAAGCGTTACGTTCAAGACTGGATCAAATCTAAAGTCTCAATTTTCACACATTTCTGTACTTTGAGCAGTTGTTTCCTGCACTCTCTGCATTCATTTATTGAAACCTGGGATATCAGACAAATGAAAAGTTCAGAATGAGCACGATGTGGACATTTTGTTACTTGCTAGACTCTTGCAGCGTGTAGGCCTATTTAAGTTTGGATAGAGCTTTGACGAATACGATCGCTAGACTTATCTTGCGAATTTTCAGATTAAGAAGTCATTTCCTTCAAAGGAAAAGGACTAAACCGCCCAACGTGGGGCTCGAACCCACGACCCTGAGATTAAGAGTCTCATGCTCTACCGACTGAGCTAGCCGGGCCACAGAAATGGGTGTACCACGTGCCTCTGTCAGATTTATATGGAAGTGAATTAATCTGGCTTCGCCTGCCTGCTCACTAGTGCTGCGGATGAGTCACAGACGTTGCATTTTTAAAAGAAACATTTGCGCGTTTGCAACAGAAGTTAACCATCCTCCTGCTCCTGAGAGATTGTAGCGATCCATCGATAATCTGCGCTATTGTCAACTTCACGCAGTAATGTGGACGGATGAGGCAATCCGTCCTATTTGTGGCCTGTTGAGTGTCAGCTTACCCTACAGTTACAGCTGAGAGGTATGAAATTAAAGCGGCTCGTGGATACACTTCCATGTTAACTGCCCACGAGAGAACTGTGACCTTGAACTTATTTTACCACATGGTTTCTTTCCTAAGACTGACTGATATATATTTTGTTTTCTTCCCTTCCAGGAAAGTTAAATGGGGCAATGGATTTTATATTTATTCATTTGTTTATTCTCTCTCTCTCTCTCTCTCTCTCTCTCTCTCTCTCTCTCTCTGTGTCTATCTCTCTGTGTGTTTTTGAAACTTTGACATGTACAGTTTGCTTAGAATGAAAGGGTAAAACGTGAATATAATTCTATCTTTTAAAATAGATTGTAAAGAGAGAATATCGCTATCTTGCACAGATTACTTTGCTATAAATTGATCACAGACTGAGGGCTGCACTTGAGTGTTCTGGATGGACTGTCATTTTTGTCTACTCTGGGTGAATGATGGAGCGATATTCATTTCAATTAAAGTTGCCGAGGCAAAACTGAATAGAAAGTTTGTTGAATGTTAAATAAATGTTTTTTCTCTAAAACTCAATTAGTTTTAATTTAAATGTAAAATCATGCAGGATGAATGAAAAAACCCTAAGGTAAGTATGCGATGGAAACAAACCTTAAACAAGTAACCAGTGTTGATAATATTGCTGCTGGCCCGCACGGGATCGAACCGCGACCTTGGCGTTATTAGCACCACGCTCTAACCAACTGAGCTAACCGGCCAATCTGCCCCATCAAACCTCTTGTTAAAAAATCTGTCCTTTCACTGCTTTAAATTTGCGATCGATCTATCTATCTATCTATCTATCTATCTATCTATCTATCTATCTATCTATCTATCTATCAATCTTTCTATCATTTCCGAGTTCATCATGTGGTTTTCCTTGTCCATGAATCCGAGGATACCTTCTGTGCAGCATATAGAAGAAGCGTGACGAAAATGAAAATCAATTTATTCTAAGCAATCCACTCTTTAATCATTGTTTGATAATTTCTCTCCTTCATTTCTTTTCATATCACAGTGAAGAGACGGAAAGGCTCGTTCTTTTTTTTTTTTTGGCAAAACGTTCATGTCTCCACACAGACAATGGCTAAGCGTTACGTTCAAGACTGGATCAAATCTAAAGTCTCAATTTTCACACATTTCTGTACTTTGAGCAGTTGTTTCCTGCACTCTCTGCATTCATTTATTGAAACCTGGGATATCAGACAAATGAAAAGTTCAGAATGAGCACGATGTGGACATTTTGTTACTTGCTAGACTCTTGCAGCGTGTAGGCCTATTTAAGTTTGGATAGAGCTTTGACGAATACGATCGCTAGACTTATCTTGCGAATTTTCAGATTAAGAAGTCATTTCCTTCAAAGGAAAAGGACTAAACCGCCCAACGTGGGGCTCGAACCCACGACCCTGAGATTAAGAGTCTCATGCTCTACCGACTGAGCTAGCCGGGCCACAGAAATGGGTGTACCACGTGCCTCTGTCAGATTTATATGGAAGTGAATTAATCTGGCTTCGCCTGCCTGCTCACTAGTGCTGCGGATGAGTCACAGACGTTGCATTTTTAAAAGAAACATTTGCGCGTTTGCAACAGAAGTTAACCATCCTCCTGCTCCTGAGAGATTGTAGCGATCCATCGATAATCTGCGCTATTGTCAACTTCACGCAGTAATGTGGACGGATGAGGCAATCCGTCCTATTTGTGGCCTGTTGAGTGTCAGCTTACCCTACAGTTACAGCTGAGAGGTATGAAATTAAAGCGGCTCGTGGATACACTTCCATGTTAACTGCCCACGAGAGAACTGTGACCTTGAACTTATTTTACCACATGGTTTCTTTCCTAAGACTGACTGATATATATTTTGTTTTCTTCCCTTCCAGGAAAGTTAAATGGGGCAATGGATTTTATATTTATTCATTTGTTTATTTCCTTCTCTCTCTCTCTCTCCCTCTCTCTCTCTCTCTCTCTCTCTCTCTCTCTCTCTCTCTCTCTGTGTGTTTTGAAACTTTGACATGTACAGTTTGCTTAGAATGAAAGGGTAAAACGTGAATATAATTCTATCTTTTAAAATAGATTGTAAAGAGAGAATATCGCTATCTTGCACAGATTACTTTGCTATAAATTGATCACAGACTGAGGGCTGCACTTGAGTGTTCTGGATGGACTGTCATTTTTGTCTACTCTGGGTGAATGATGGAGCGATATTCATTTCAATTAAAGTTGCCGAGGCAAAACTGAATAGAAAGTTTGTTGAATGTTAAATAAATGTTTTTTCTCTAAAACTCAATTAGTTTTAATTTAAATGTAAAATCATGCAGGATGAATGAAAAAACCCTAAGGTAAGTATGCGATGGAAACAAACCTTAAACAAGTAACCAGTGTTGATAATATTGCTGCTGGCCCGCACGGGATCGAACCCGCGACCTTGGCGTTATTAGCACCACGCTCTAACCAACTGAGCTAACCGCCAATCTGCCCCATCAAACCTCTTGTTAAAAATCTGTCCTTTCACTGCTTTAAATATCGATCTATCTATCTATCTATCTATCTATCTATCTATCTATCTATCTATCTATCTATCTATCATTTCCGAGTTCATCATGTGGTTTTCCTTGTCCATGAATCCGAGGATACCTTCTGTGCAGCATATAGAAGAAGCGTGACGAAAATGAAAATCAATTTATTCTAAGCAATCCACTCTTTAATCATTGTTTGATAATTTCTCTCCTTCATTTCTTTTCATATCACAGTGAAGAGACGGAAAGGCTCGTTCTTTTTTTTTTTTTTTGGCAAAACGTTCATGTCTCCACACAGACAATGGCTAAGCGTTACGTTCAAGACTGGATCAAATCTAAAGTCTCAATTTTCACACATTTCTGTACTTTGAGCAGTTGTTTCCTGCACTCTCTGCATTCATTTATTGAAACCTGGGATATCAGACAAATGAAAAGTTCAGAATGAGCACGATGTGGACATTTTGTTACTTGCTAGACTCTTGCAGCGTGTAGGCCTATTTAAGTTTGGATAGAGCTTTGACGAATACGATCGCTAGACTTATCTTGCGAATTTTCAGATTAAGATTTCTTTAAAATCTGTCTCTTACATCTTAAATAAATGTATAATTTTTCTTACAATCATACTATCATTTGAATTTCTCTTTATTTTTTCAGAAAGAAGTCTTCTTCTTTTGCAACGTCATACTCAAAATGAACTCAATTAAATTATTAATTTTATCTTTCTTCTTCATTGAAACCGATAATTTTCAAATGCCGATAATCATACCCTGATGTAACGGATTTATTAAGTATTAGCTTTATTACAGCTTTGATTATCCTGATTTCACTTGGATTTCAGAAAGAATCATTTTTCAAGGAAGGAAATCCGCTACACCTGAGATAGAGCCTTACCCGAATGGCAGAAAAATTCCACTTGATTTAATAAGAATTTCTCCAGTCCCTATGCAAGGCTGCTTAAAAAGCTTTAAGCTTGTACAGCACTACACATGGGTTCCGACATAATCCATATTCTATTGCAAGTGTAATCCCGATTTTGGCCAGGTGCCTTCTCATTACCTTGGGGATAAATAAATCCTGTGATTACTATAATCTCCGTATGTGACCTTACTATTTTCCATGTTCTTCCAATGTGTTAATTTTTTTCTTAGAATTAATGGGCATGATTTATATTTATTATTGTTATTTCTCTCCTCTCTCTCTCCTTTCCTTTCTCTGTTAATCATTTTTGAATTTGAATTAATTTTTGAATAACTATATAAAATATATCTTAAAAAAATAATAGAAGATTCTTTTAATTGATTTAAATAGGGCTCACTGAGGTCTGATGGATTGATTTTTCTAACTTGGTGAAGATGGAGTTGATATATACTAATTAAAGTTCCGGAAAACTGAATGAAAGTTTGTTGAATGTTAAAAAATGTTTTTCTAAAACTCATAGTTTTAATTTAAATGTAAAATCTGCAGGATGAATGAAAACCCTAAGGTAATATGCAGGAAACAAACTTAACAAGTAACCGTTTAATTGCTGCATGAGTAGCACTGTCGAATATGCTTCCTACACTGCTAATAACTCCAATCCGCAATTAAAATCAACCTCTTTAAAGAAATTCTTTCATCTATTAAATTCTGATCTATCCTATCATCATTCATTAGTTTCATCTTTCCTTATCTATCTATATCGTCAATTCATATCTTATATCTTTCATTAATGCTTTATTCATGACTCGGGATACTTATATAATTATAACAGTTTAAATTAGATTAAATTCTTATTTAAGATCCACATAACATGTAAATTCTTACTTATTTTTTAAATCAAGTCTCAACATGCTGATTCTTCTTTTTTTATTAAACTCATTCCAAATGTGAAAGCTTGTCCAACTGATCAAATTAAAGCCATTCAAATCGATTTGAAGTGATTGATTCTCATATTTATTGAACGGGTATTAAGAAATGTATCAAATGACTGATTTGATGTTATTAATCAGCTGAGGCCATCGCTGTGGCTTTAACACCTCGTAATTACTTAATTTTAATAGCAAGTATTCCTCAGTGATAGATTACTGCCAAGATTTTGAACCCTACCTGAATGTAACCATGCCTCGAACTGCGCGAAATGGTACACCTCTGCGCAGATTTTGGAATGATTAATTGGTCTGCCACTCATCAGTATGGGATGCCCACGTCATTTTAAATGTTAATCGCCCACTTCAGAGTTAACTCTCTGCTCTGGAAAATTACTCACAGCAGTATGTCAACCTTAATTGTAATGGTTTAGGAAATCCCTATTTGTGGCATTCTATCAGACTAAGTTAACGAAGGTTGAAATTAAAGGTATCGTGATACTCATTTCTGCCCACGGAGAACTGGACTAACTTCTTTTCAATGATGTTCCTAAACTGACTATAATTGTTTTCTCTCCAGGAAATTTATGAATATTTTATTTTAATTAAAACTTGTTTATCATTTCATCTCTTCATTCTCATCTTCTTCTCTCTGGTTTGAATTTACATTAGTTTCTGAATGAAGGGTAAGAATTAATCCTATCTTTCAAATAATGAAGAAAATCGCATTAAAAATTTATTTAAATCATTATATTTCATAATTCCCTTCAGTTTACATGAATATTAAGTGTTTACTTGTAAACGGATGTTATTATCAAGTGACTGCAAACTGAATATAAATTTCTAATCACAATTTTTCTTAAATTCACTGTTATTTCAATTAAATCACTGGAAATGAAAACTAAGAGTATGTATGGAAAACTGTTAATATACTGTGCTTAACTTCCTCATTGTAACCTTTCTACTAACTGTTTCTCGATTCATTCACAAATCTAAGCAAAGCAAATCCATACCTTAACACCTTATTTTTAAATTTCTGATTCTTTCTATCAATCGAGCTCTGCTATTTATGATCTAGTTCAATCATCAATTATTCGAAGACTTGATTCTACTGTCATACCTTAATCTTAAGAATTATCTGCTGAGAAAAAAGTTCATTCTATTTAGACATGATATTTATCTTCCTTTACAGTTGATTCAAGTAGAACTTTAAAGCTTTTGTTTTTTTTCCTACATCATGGAACATAAAGCAATGGTAACTTCACTAATCCCATTAATTACCTTCACTGTGGCCTGTTGTCCTTGCATTCATTATTGTATTGAATTCAGAATGAAAAGTACTCCTAATGGCCAAGGGAGTGTACCTTACCTGATTATTAGGTCTTTCAAGCTTGATAGAGCTTCTTTTCCCAGAAGTATCCTGCATGATTTTAATTACAGTATTCCTTAAAGCAATCTCTTCCCCCTAGGTGCTCTCCACACGTCCTATTATAATCTCTGCTCCACTTGAGTTACCTGCCGCACAGAATGGGTACAATTCCTCGTAATTTAAGTGAATATAATAGTCCTTGCCTCAATTGGCATGGAATTGCAGATGACTGCTTTCTAAGTACATTTGGACTTGAATCAAGAGCTGAACCATCCTATCCATTGAGAGATTGAGACCTGAAAAATTTGCGCCAATGTATTTCAGCATAAGGGACATTGATAATTTCATTCAATTCTTCGATTGAGGTACTACCTAAGTAAGCGTGATATACCTAAATTAAACCGTGTGATACACTCTCCGTTACTGCCCACGAGGAACTCGACCTTGACTTATTTTACCACATCGTTTCTTTCAAGACTGACATAATTTTATTCTCCTTTCAAAATTAAAGGGCAATGATTTCTTATTTATTCATTTGTTATCTCATTCTTCTACTTCTTTCTTTACTTCTTCTTCTATCTGGTCTATTCGTTTTTTTAATCTTTGATGAAGTTTCTTAGAATGTAATGTAAATATAAATTTCTTTAAAATAGATGTAAAGATGAAAATCTAAATCTGTAATGATTTAATCATATGAATTTGCTGATCTGATTCAAGTTGGAGGAAGCAGTCTTTTTGTTATTGGGTGAAAGATGGAGTATTCTTTCAAAAAGTGCAGAGCTCAAACTGAATGCAAAGCCTAAGTCAATTTAAAAATTTTCTTAAAACTATGTTTTAAATTATGAAATCTATGAGAACTGAAAACAATATAATTATGAGCACAACCTTAACAAGTTACCAGTGTTAATTGTCGATTCAAGTTGGATCACTTCGCAACATGCAGTAGTTGTCACCAGTTAAACTATTCTAAACGCCAATCCCCTCAAACTGTTGTTAAAATCTTCCTTTCATCTTAAATTAGACGATCACTATCGTCTCAATTGGTCTACCACTGCTCTTCATTTATGATATCTAATGTACGTCTCTTATAATCGATTCTACATTTCGAATTTATGTATTTTCCGTCAAAAGTTAAGTCCTCTTCTAGATTTAAGTAATGACTAAAATATTTCAATTTTCTAAATTGACGATATTAATCATGTTTATTATGCCTTCGTCTTACTCTTTTCTACATGAAGAGAGAAATCGCTCTTTTGTAATTCATTTAACCCAAAGTAAATTCACAGACATTTTCCCAGTTCTCAAAGATGATCAATCTCATTTTCTTCAGGAAAGTTCAATGGACTGGATTTGTCTCTTTGCCTTCTCATATTTATTGAAACCTCGATTCTACAAAAGTCCTCATGACGTGTGCTATTCTGTTGTTTGACACTTTATGACGTTGGCCTAATTAAGGTGAAAGTGGATTGATTACTTTTAAAAGATTTAAGGAATTTAGTCTGCACAATCTTTGCTAAAATTGAAAGACTAGGGCTCATTGGTGTTTGGTGGACGTCATTTTGCACTCTGGGTGAATGAGATTCTATTTCTAATTAAGTTGCCGAGGCAAAATGAATAGAAAGTTGTGATGTACAAATGATTTATAAAGTAATTAATTTATTAACTGCAAACATCAGATGCTGAACTAGTATATGCGTAACAAAAAACAATTAGCGTGATAAGATTAACCATCTCCCTCTAGGATCTGACTCCATCGATAACCAGCCATTACAACTGACTAACGGCAATTGCCCCATCAAACCTTTGTTAAAAAACCTGTCCTTCCTGTTAATTTCGATGTCTTTACATCTATCATGATTATAATATCTTTATCTATCCATAGTAATCTTCTATCATTTCCGAGTTCATCATGTGGTTTTCCTTGTCCATGAATCCGAGGATACCTTCTGTGCAGCATATAGAAGAAGCGTGACAAAATGAAAATCAATTTATTCTAAGCAATCCACTCTTTAATCATTGTTTGATAATTTCCTATTTTCATCACAGTGAAGAGCGGAAAGGCTCTCTTTGTTTTTTTGGCAAACGTTCATGTCTCCACACAGACAATGGTTAAGCCGTTACGCTCAAGACTGGATCAAATCTAAAGTCTCAATTTTCACACATTTCTGTACTTTGAGCAGTTGTTTCCTGCACTCTCTGCATTCATTTATTGAAACCTGGGATATCAGACAAATGAAAAGTTCAGAATGAGAGCACGATGTGACATTTTGTTACTTGCTAGACTCTTGCAGCGTGTAGGCCTATTTAAGTTTGGATAGAGCTGATTGACAAATACGACCGTAGACTTATCTATGAATTTTCAGATTAAGAAGTCATTTCCTTCAAAGGAAAAGGACTAAACCGCCCAACGTGGGGCTCGAACCCACGACCCTGAGATTAAGAGTCTCATGCTCACCGACTGAGCTAGCCGGGCCACAGAAATGGGTGTACCACGTGCCTCTGTCAGATTTTATATGGAAGTGAATTAATCTGGCTTCGCCTGCCTGCTCACTAGTGCTGCGGATGAGTCACAGACGTTGCATTTTAAAAGAAACATTTGCGCGTTTGCAACAGAAGTTAACCATCCTCCTGCTCCTGAGAGATTGTAGCGATCCATCGATAATCTGCGCTATTGTCAACTTCACGCAGTAATGTGGACGGATGAGGCAATCCCGTCCTATTTGTGGCCTGTTGAGTGTCAGCTTACCCTACAGTTACAGCTGAGAGGTATGAAATTAAAGCGGCTCGTGGATACACTTCCATGTTAACTGCCCACGAGAGAACTGTGACCTTGAACTTATTTTACCACATGGTTTCTTTCCTAAGACTGACTGATATATATTTTGTTTTCTTCCCTTCCAGGAAAGTTAAATGGGGCAATGGATTTTATATTTATTCATTTGTTTATTTCCTTCTCTCTCTCTCTCTCCCTCTCTCTCTCTCTCTCTCTCTCTCTCTCTCTCTCTGTGTCTATCTCTCTGTGTGTTTTTGAAACTTTGACATGTACAGTTTGCTTAGAATGAAAGGGTAAAACGTGAATATAATTCTATCTTTTAAAATAGATTGTAAAGAGAGAATATCGCTATCTTGCACAGATTACTTTG
>NW_024384522.1:0-25000 GCF_016835505.1 Polypterus senegalus
GTGACGTGAACGTCAAGGTGAGCTCATCAGTTTACAGGCTCAGTAATGGTGGCCTCACATGTTCTGTATGCACACGTGATGCGTACCGGTGAGGCTCACTGATTGGCTAGTACTGACTGGCTCAGCCGGTGCGACCCAGTTGAAGACACGTCACCTCCATGAGGACACATTGTGCAGATCTTCAGACTTGTGTGTCTGATGCCTCGTCATGTGACCCCGAGCACTTCACACTGCCAATGAAGAATGAATGGAGGATGGCGGTCATTGTGTTAAGGCACCATATAAAATAACAGATTTGCACTTTGACCTCCACCACCTTGTCCCTGAATGACCCCTTGAGGACTCCTAAGGGCGGCGTCTCTGTATGTATGAAGCTTTAAGGACCAGGCAGTGTTCCTCGTACCCCATAGGGAGATCCGATGGTCCCACTGGTTGTCCACTTCATTTTCTTCTCCTTCTCCTTTGTGTTCTTCCTCTCCTGCTGGTGTCCATCTCCATGTCTTTCCCTGAGCTCCTCTGTGAATTAAGGCTCTCGTGGTCCTCTTCCTAATCTGAATTGTCATGTTTTGATTTCAAGAGCCTTTTATTCAGATGACGTTCAGTTTGTAAGGTGCTACATACACTTCGCCCCTGATGATCACCTGATGCCCCCAACTGCCTCTTTCAGGATACGTCTGCTGCCTTAAGCTCCGTCCTCGCTGATCAAGCGCGTTGGACCAACATGACCAAGGAGCACAAGTCCATCATGGCTGAAATTTACCTGCAGACCGTAGAGAAGCTGATGATGAGCGTCCCGGACAACAACGATAGCCGTCTGTGGAGGGAGAACGTGAGCACCAAAAATCTGGGTAAGGACGGGAATGGCAGAACATCTGTAGTGACGACTGTCCGAGTGTAAGGGACAGGGACAGTGGGACGTGGGTGACAGTGAAGGAGGCACCAATGAGTTACCACTGAACACAAAATAAAAGTCAAGGAGGACAAAGTCATAAAAAACAGAACAACACAAGGAGGCCACAAACAGCACAGGAGCTGAAGTGCAAAATAAGCTGAAAGGCACAAGCGTGATGTCCGCCCTGGCCGTCCTCGGCACTTTGGCAGTTCCCGTGCCCATTAGCGTTGTGGCCGTCCTCTGTGGTCTTTGTCTTTCTGTCCTTGTCCTGTGCCTTCACTGTCTGCACTAAAGGGACAGCATGCAGACTGGCAGGGCAGTGTGACCCCTACTGGCACTGCCAGATCTTTCCCTCTATGTCTGAGTGGGCACTGCCCAGAGCCCTGGAGGTGGCATTGGATAACCCAATTCAGCCTACCCAGCTACAGGGTTTGTGATTTGTTTATTGATGTTTATTAAGCTTTTCATGATGTTCTCCATGTTGTCTGCCCCAAGGACTGGCTGGCATTGGTTTGGAGGAGGACACCAGCCAGTGGGTTTGCAATCAACAGCAGGCGCTCTAATGTGGCATGGCAGACCTTCTAGCGGATTAACTGGATAAAGCAAATTAATTTGAAACGCACAGATCTCGTCAGACTCCTCTAGAAGCTCAGTACCAGCGTTTGGCTCGGCCTCCATGTTTAACTGCTGGTCATTTCTAATTGAAGTAGCAGAGCCGTATTCTGATGCTGTGCTCAGGCCGCTCGGCCGTCACAAATGTGCCGTGAGGTCAGTCAGGCGAGGAAGATCAGGCCGTTCAGCCCACTGACGGTGCTGCCATAGCGGTTGATTAGGGCTTGTGAGTAAAAACGTCACTGGACTCGGCACACAGGACACTAAGGACCCCACCAGACAGCCCCTGTCACACCATCTGTCTCTATTTTATAGCACCTTTCATATCTCACTGTCAGTCATTCATCCTGGTAGCAGAGACTGGTGCCATGTGGCATGGTGATGGGCATGTGCAAGTTAAAGGACCACAGAAATGTATAAAGCCAAGCTCTGTCAGCGACGGGGGCCATCAGTGTCCACCTGGCCCTGTCATTCTGCTAATATGCACTGGCACAGCTGGCATGACATGTGAGGTGCCAAGCCTGTCTCTAATATGTTAAGCTTATTAAAAACCCAACCCTTCTCTTTATGTTTTGAAGAGCTCGACATTTTGAGGATCCCATCCAAATATTCCGCAGTAAAGGACACTCAGGAACTGCAGTCCAGGGGGAACGTGCTGGAGGTGAATGTGCAGAGCATCATGGGAGCAGACACAGAAGGTAAAGATGGCGCCCCATTTTTAGAAAAACTCAAACAGTGATGCCTCGTAACGCTGTGATGAGGAGCCAGCATACCAGATATTTAGTTAGTTTTTTATTAAATGAATCATTTTATCAAGCGCCTTTAACTGAGGCCACACAAATGCTTAGCACAGGGGCATTAGAGGGCTTGTCAGGACTGTGGAGGTGCAGGAGACGTTCAGCCATCAGCCGTTCAGACGTCCTTTAGAACACAAGCAAGCAGGGAGGATCAGAAAAAGTGGACTCTAGTCAATGAAGGCCCTGTGGTGGGCCCTGAAGAGTCACCTGAAGGTCCGTAGACAGCAGCACCTCCATCACGTTGGGCTGCTCGATCCTGAACGGTCGATGCTCACAATGTCTGCTTCTGCTCAGGTCCTACGGAGGGAGACGACAAGGAGCAGCTAACCAACCAGAGGCAATGAGGGCCAGTGAAGGACAGAAGACGAGCGACGTGCTTTTACTGAACCGCTAGGCCCAAAGAGTTCCAAGAAATGTTATGAAAAGCCCCACAAGTTGGAAGGGTCTGGCAACTTGTAAAACATGACAGGGAGATGAGGAATCTTTGTCAGATAAAAGATTTAAAAAGTCAAAAACAGAGGCCTAGAAATCCAAGAACTCCACAAAAGCTCATACAATGAACCGCAGCGGACTGCTTGTTCCCTCAGCCCTCATAGGGTTGAAAGCAGCCAGTCCATTGAAAGAAGCGGACAGACGCACAGAAATGAAATAATTAACAAAACTGCAGAGATTAGCACAACTCATTAACATAAGTAACATAAATGAACTTAAAAGACACAAGCAGGAATCTGAGCACCAGCCTGAAACATAACTGGCACACTGAATTAACCAAACTGCTTGGAGTGCAGGGCACAGGTGCCACCTGCAATAAGCTATCGAAAACAGGATAGATGACAACCGAGGTCTCCTGCATGGGTACTAGAAGAACACTAAAGTGGGCACTCATTTTGTGTGACCCCCACAGGGCCCGTCACGATTGGCTTTTCATCTTACGTTGGGATGGAGCTGATCCTCAATGAGAGCTTCTTCTACAGTTCAGTCAGCACATCCAGCGCCATGAAGGTCAACTCGCCAGTCATAACAGCCACAGTTGGTAACCGGCAACAGCACAACCTCACGGCTCCTGTCAAGCTGACTCTCCATCATAAACAGGTACGCGGGCAGAGCCACCACGGAGCACCTGACAATGTCAACCTTCTTCTACATTTTATGGCTCCTTTGATGTGTCTTTCTTTTACAGCTCCATTTGTCCAATCCGGTGTGCGTTTACTGGAAATACCAAACAAGTGGGAGCTCCTGGTCACCAGAGGGGTGTAAGATGCTCATCTCCAATGTTAGCCACACCACGTGCAGCTGTAGCCATCTTACCAGCTTTGCTCTAATCATGGCAATATCTGAGCAGAAGGTGGGTGAGCACATGAATTGGTCCTAATGGGAAAAGCGGCGAGGCCAGCAGTGGAACATCTGAAGGTGTGGCCCCACCCTGGCCCCTCCCATCGTGTGCTGCTTGGCCCCTCCCTCCCGACATTAACTGTGTGGCTGTCATGTCAGGAGGGTTTGGGGTCCTCCTGGTCTTCCCAGCAGATGGCTGTTTGCTTGACGTGCTTTGGAGGTCTCTAACGCTTGCTTGTGTTTCTTTGTCTTTTTTGTTCTTCTGCTTGTTTTGTTTGGCTTCGCCTCAGCCAGTTTTCACTTTGGTTGCCAGCCGACTTGCCCAGCGGCTCTCCTTACTGCGCCTCGTTCTTAGCCCACTCAGCACGTCTCATGTGGTCAACAAGTGCAACAGATGGGCACTGGTAACGTGGTGGGGTACAACAAGTGAGGGTTCTCAAGCTACAATTGTGGGTGGCACTGAACCAGGATGGGTGGCAGGTCATTGTGACATTTTACTGATAAAGTTATAATGCAGTAAATAAGTTCCCGTTTATTTACTGCACACATGACAAGTTGCTGATCTAACGCCAGTCATTTCTACGTAAGACACGTCCACTGTTTGACTTGCAGGGTCTCATCATAGGAGTCGGTGAGGGGCTTCATAGGATGTATGAGAAGAGACCTGCCATGTTCGTTACTGGACTGGTCTCTCACGCCTCAAGCTCAACCCCAGTGCTGGTCGAGTCCCATTTGGAGCTCTAGGCGCTGGGGGGCATAGCGGGTTGTCAGTATTATTGCCCCCTCATTATTTGGAGTGCATCCCCTTACATAAATGGTGCCCTTTTGTGTACATTTCTGAAATTTACAGGATGCACAGCCTTCACTTCCTTAAACGGGGTCCCTCAGGTGCCAGTTTTACAAAAAAGACTTGGGTTGGGGGGGGGGGGCTGTTCCTCCTTGGTGTCTGCACCCCCTCAGTTACATAACTGGTGCCCCTCTATGTACATAATGTGGACTTTATAAAAGATGGTCCCCTTAAATTTCATCTACGGTGCCCCTAATGGATTGACCAGCTCAGTCTGTCATCACCATTCTGAATTTCTGATTGCTAGCACCCAGTGCCACACATGGCAACATACCACCCTAGCAACATCCTTGGCAGTTTTGCTTGAATACGTGTGCCATGTTTTAAATTATGGTGACAGCAGCTGCTTTTAGCATCAAACCTGAACACACCTGAGAAAGGGGCGTGGCCAAAGGAAGAAGACAAACGGCCTGAGCTTCCCTATAGGAAGGCCCCTCCACAAATGGTGCCATCTGACTGGTCTGTGCCAAAGACCACTTGTCCTGGCCCCTCAGGCCCGAGACGAGCACCAGTCTTCTCTAAGCTCTCCTCTTCTCTCCTCAGATACCCGACGACTCGGCTTTGTCCATCTTCAGCAGTGTGGTGGTGTCAATATCCCTGGTGTGCCTCGCCCTCGCCATCCTGACCTTCCTGCTCACCCGCTCGATTGTGGACGTCAACAAGACCGTTTACCTGCACCTCAGCCTGTGCCTCTTTGGGGCTCACTTGCTCTTCTTAACTGGAGTGGAGAGCACGAGCAACAAGGTGAGTGAGCACAGGGTGACCATTGACGGGTGAGGTGGGGGACACTGGGAGGTTTTTCAAAGCCTTCCAAACTCACCCACCTGTTCCCAGGGTGATGTTTGGCCTACATCAGGTTGAGGCCTAAACTGCACCCACCACAAAGTGACCGCAGTCCATGGAGAACTTCCATAGGTCTGTAGAGAGGAGGTGGTCTGGTAAGTTGGATGGGGTCAGGTCAGGGCCTACTAGGAAAGGTGCTACATGAAGCATGGGGGGTCTGATGAGATCCATGCTCCCTGATTGTAATGTTTGGACACCAGACAGATGAGGACCCAGTGGCCTCTTGGGTGTTGATGTTCTTTAAGCAGACTAACATCTCCCTTCCGCTGTGTCTTCATGACTCCATGATCTACACCTGCGTGATGAGCCTTAGCCATCCATTCACAAGTTCTGCTCATGGCTGACCACCTCCCAGTGCTAAGTAGTGGACGAGGTCACGGACTGGTGGCACAGTGGTGGTGGCACAGCTGGCCTGTCAATGCGGCCTGCCCTCACTTGGCCTCAGGTATGACATTGCAGATGACAAGTGTGTGAAAAGTGAAACTGGACAAAGGGGGCCAGTCAGTCACCTCTGTCACATGGAACAACACGATATGTCACTGGTGGGCTCCCACAACACCATTTATGAATCGATGAGTTGAAGCTCCGCTCATCCGCTTTGGTCTCCTCACCCCTCTGCCTTCCTTCACAGACCCTCTGCTCGGTGATCGCTGGTTTCCTGCACTTCTTATTCCTGGCCAGCTTCACCTGGATGTCCCTTGGGGGGCTGCAGCTCCTCCTGCTGGTGCGAAACCTGAAAGCGGTCAAGTACAGCAGCCGGCAGGGCCTACGGAGGAGACACCTGCTACCGGTGGGCTACGGCGCCCCAGCGCTCATCGTGGCCGTGGCTGCGGTGGTCTTCCCCAGTGGATATGGAGGAGAACAACAGTGAGATTTGAATATTTTATGAGTCTTTCATCCAGGATGAATCAAAAGACCCTCTTGTTAAAATCAGAAAGTTCCGCCTGCTCCCTATGATCCACCTTTACCTGAGGACCGGTGGTCCGCGTGCGTCTTAGAGCTCCAGTAAAATTTGACTTTTTGTTTTTTCCCCAGCTGCTGGTTGTCCCAATATCGTGGATTCTTCTGGAGTTTTCGGGGCCCGTCGTATTTCTTGATTACGGTAAGTCGCTGCTGGCCTGTCTGCTATCTGTGCCAGTCCTTGTGACTCACTAGGAGGATGAAGCACAGGCTGACTTGCTGTGTCACCTTCTCTCTTAGGCCAACCTTCTTCTGTTCACCTCGGTCCTCTACAATCTGAGGTCTCAGCTCCATGGCGTCAATTCTGATGTGTCCAAACTTAAGGATACGAGGTGAGGATGATGAAGCTTCAGCACACGGTCAGCGTGCCACCACAAACACGGTGCCCACCTCAGAGATTAGCGTTTGAAATGAGGCGTGTGACACATCTGGAATATGACCACTGAGACAGGCGCTGTGTCACTTCAGGGGGCTTCTCCCACCGTGTCGCTGAACTTCTGCCTTCATTAAGCAGGCTGCTCGCTTGTTTCTTTGTGTTTTTTACTTTTCAGTCGTCACTTCTTTCACGTTCTGCTTATTTACACAATTATAACAGAAGTTGGCAACACACTAGAAGAGCCGCTGTGATTTAACATTCTCTGTCACTTGTACCCGTGCCCACCTCGGTGTGCCATTAAAAGAGCAAAGTCAAGAGGAAAAAAGATGACGATGAGACAAAGTTGTCATTTAATGTCACGTGGCTGTCATTGTCATTGTCAAATCTGCTTAATCCAGACCAGGGGCACGGTGGGCTAGCATAGGGTGCAAGGCAGGGAGGGACAAATCCTGGGCAGGGCGCGGGTCCTTCGCAGGGTGAACACACAAACACACACACACACCAAACACACACACTGCATAATTCAACGTCACCAGTTCACCTAACCTGCATGTGTTTGGACAACCGGTTGGAAACTGGACCACCCTGAGGGGACTCGCACTAAGAGGACCCAGGATGTGAACCCTGGTCACCATACCACCGTACCACTGTGCCACCCCTACTATCTGATGATACAGCACAAGTCATTCCTCATTTTGTGAGAGTGTAACCCTAACCCTAACCTCACACCCCTGCACTTTTTCTGAAGTGAAGGATTTCAGGGGTCTTCTACATCCTCATCCACTCCAGTCGGCCACTTTCTGTTTTCTCCCACAGGCTGCTGACCTTCAAGTCCATCGCACATTTCGTCATCATGGGCTGCAGTTGGGCTCTGGGTTTCTACCAGGGGCTCCAGGTGTTCCGCTATCTCTTTGTTCTGCTCAACGGCCTGCAGGGTTTCTTCATTTTCCTGGTCTACTGCCTCCTAAACCGGCAGGTAAACGTGTGGTCAGTCTGTCTGTCCATCTGTCCACCCATCCACCCATCTGTCTGTCTGTCTGCCTGCCTGTCTGTCTGTCCATCCATTCTCCCGTCTACCTGTCCACCCATCCACCCATCTGTCTGCCTGTCTGTCCGTCTATCTTTCCGTTTGTCTGTCCATCTAGCCATGTGATGAAGATAATGGCACTTCAGTGGCTGCTCCCAGAAGGACGGCTCTCCAGTAATGAGACTCATCTCCACTTTTCATCAGTCTTGCAGACGTCCAAATTTCCAAGAGTGTCACATCAGTGTGTTTAAAGTTGAAATGACGGCTGGTCACGTCGTCACCTGCTGTGTCCAGAGAGGCGGTCCTGCTGAAGGGTGGGCTCCCTTGGCTGGAATTCAAATCACTACAAGAAGGACCTTTCGGCCCCTTAGTTTCTCCCAGTGACGTCCCTCCTGCTCTTCTTGTTCTCAGGTGAGAGGCGAGTACAGGAGCTGCTTCAGGCGCGTCACCCGACAGACAGAGACGTCAGTGCCAGAGGGGACCGAAACGGTGAGTCCTGGAGGTGACAAGCGGGCTACCGGGGGTCATGGCACTGCTCAGCTTGTTATTCAGAGACGCCTTCTTTCTGTTTATTCTTTTCTTCCTTCGTTTTTATCTGCTGCTGTTCTTTTGAAGCTGAAAATATCGTTGATGAAGTGAGAAATCAATTTATAGGCAGGAATCTGTGCTGTCGTAACGAAAACTCAAGAGCCGCAGACGAGCAGCCCTCACGTGAAACGCAAAAATTGATGAGGAAAATAAGAACATCAATGAGAGGGCAGTGCCAACTCCTGTGCCACCCTCGCGATCCATAAAACTGAAATTCAGCACCACACTCCCACGAGAGGGCTGATGCCAGGGCATCACGACTTGCTGTTGGTGGGTTGCGGTGGGCCGTCCCTCCAGCAGTCTCACTTGACAATCCCCCTCGATTCACGATGAGACAAAATAGCATGATGGGAAAAAGTGGGTCACAACACCAGAAACGCCCAAATGAGAAACTCAGAGGCGTCAGCGACTACGGTGGACAGCTTGACCCGGCGAACGTCTCTAAAATAATCAATCGATAAATAAATAAATGGTGAGAAATATCAAATCCATCCATCGTGATGCAGTGAGAGTAAAAGACAAGTAAGTGGGGGTCTTAGGAGTTTCATTTCAACGACTCCTCGCCGTCCGTGTGCTGAGCCGTGTTGGCTTGGCGTCGCCTTTAAAAGTAACCTGGAGCTTCGTTACTCCTTCTAAGTAACTCAGGACGTTGTAAAGTTTGAAAGTCAGCTGCACATTTCACTGGCCTGAGGATGACTGCGCCAACCGGGACCCTCTTCTGGTGTTTTATCAACGCGATTCGTTCTTCACATTCAGCCCCCAACATGCACCCTAACTGCTGCGTCACCTGGCCACACACTTTGACGTGTCCATAGCATACGGCCGAGTGAAGACTAAACTGCTGCTTTATTTGTTGGCTTCTGTTACCGGATTGCGTGCAGACCCCCTAACCCAGTTGCCCCCCCATAACGTTTATATATCTGATCTACGATGAGCCAAACCCAAAGGGGTCCTGCCCACCTCGGACCTTAATGTGGCCGTCATGGCTACAGACATCCAGGGGGTTAGGGTTAGGGTTCAAAATGGCTTGTTTCTTGCCCACCCTGTTGTTTGCAGGCCCACTCGCCGCCTTGCCCCCCCGCTGCGCTTGTGGTCTGCAGACATCTCCTCACATGCTCTTCCTCTTCTTTCTTGTGTTTTCCAGAAGGACACGACCTTGTAGGCGTCCCCGGGAGGACGATGTCAGCAGGAAGACAACCCAGCGGCCCTTTGATGTTATATAGCGCCTTGCCATGTGCGGTCCTGACAGTGCAGCACGATGAATGCTCAGATCAAGGACCCCCCGCTCTTCTCTTCAGCTCGATGTCCATGAACTTCGCTCAGCTCATTGCCATCGATATTCTTCCAAACGCTTCGCTGGACTCCATTAGCTGAATTGCCTCTCGTGTGCCGCTCACATGGGACCACTGTGTGACTCCGGCCCCCCCAGTGCTGGACGCCATTACTGCAGAGGCAGACCCCCGTTGTTCATCTCCCAGCTCTGCCTGCCTGCTTTAGCTGAACTTAATGGAGGAGCGAGTGGTCAGTGAAGTGAAATGGGGGCTTCCCAGTCTGCCCCTCGGGCTGCGCTCAGGGCTCTGCTGCCCTTTGTGTTTATTCTGTAATGGCTGAGGGGCTCTCATGGCATCATTGAGGGGGATTAGACACGGCAGGCTGGCGGCCATCCATTAGTTCTGGGTCCTTGTCAGTGAAAGTTGGACTATTTGGGGTCTGACGGGAACCAAACTTGGATTCATTATAATTAGTGACGTGTATATAGCGCCTTACACAGACAGCAGAGAACCACTTGAACCAACACCAGTGGGTAGCGTCCTCCTGGATGGTGTCTTGGCAGCCATTCTTGAGCCAGTATGCCCACCACACGTTAGCTGTTAGGTGGTAGGAGAGAGACTAAGGGGACAATTAGGGGGCCCGAATGTGCTGGGCCATTTATACAGGACAGTTGGGGACACCCTACTGCTTTTTGAAAGATGCCCGGAGACTTTCTTGAGCACCGAGAGTCAGGACCCCAGGTTTACATCTCACCTACAGGATGGCACCAGATTTTAAAACACAGTGTAACTCACCATGCCAGGGCATTGGGGTCCACACAGGGTAAGCGCCCCCTGCTGGCCACACCTCTCCCAGCAGCCTACACTTTTCCTAGGTGGTCTCCCATCCAAGCACTGGCCGGACCACCCATGCTTATCTTCAGGTGGATGACTTGTTGTGAAGTGTGGGGGGGAGGCCTCAGAAGATGGCAGTCACACACAACACCTCATAGAGACCCCATTTAGAGCACTGATGACCCTCACTAAGTCACATCGGCTATGGAGAGAAACGCCGAGTACAGGATGTCAAGTATAAGCACCGGTGCCATGAGGTTTGAACCCGAGGCTGCAACGCCAAACAGAAACCGCCATCTTTAATAAAAACAACAATTTAGTAAATTATGAGCCGTCACAACACCCTTAATTTGTCAAACTTTTCAAGTTTTATTCAGTTTAGGGTCTTGAGAAGCGGGCATCTACACCAGCAGTGCCAAGTGCATCCCAGGAGCCAATGCTGCACGGGTGCCACTCTGTCACCAGACACCCACAGGGGGCCAATTCAGAGTCCACGGTGACCTAAGAGGCACCTCTTTGAAAGTCCATGTGTGCTAAGATCTCGGCGGCCCACTCTACTGTTTAGCACTGGGGTCTTTCTCAGATCATGCAGCCACTTACTGGAGTTCCAGGTGGGCAGCGAGCCGAGACCAGTAAGGCGAGGTGTGTGACGTGCAGGCCCAGCACTTCTGACCCCCCAGGAGAAGCTCAGCCCACCGGTCCCACCTTTCACACTTTTGACTGGGACGTTGGTGAGCAGTGAGAGCCGTAAGACGGACCCCCGAGATGTGAGATGATGACGCCGCCTTCACAGCAGAGGCCTGAGCTAAACGCGCTCCACACAAGGCCTGGGTTTGAGTTTATGGTGCCAGTCCTTCTCCTCCATGAAGCTCAATGACATTAAAGAACTCGAGAAATGAAGGAAGACGAGAGTCCGAAATTCAAAATAAGATTTAAAGAAGGTCTTCGTCCTCAGCTTTCTGCAGCTCCACCAAGAAGGACTGAAGACCCCCCATCTCGGGCCATTGAAGGTCCCCTTCCACCTCTTTGGCTTTATTACGTTTATTTCAAATGTCCTCCCTCTTTAGTTGTATTAAATGTCGCAGCTTCGTCCACAGCCCAAGGCGACCACGACGGCCGTGACACTTGAACGTTTTTAATGTCCCGACAAGCTGCGAATCTCACATCACAACCCACCGCGGCTTCGCCTCATTTCCGACTCGTTTCATCCTTAACTGTCCGGTACAGTCCGGCGGCAGACCACCACATCCTCCTGGTGACCCCTTCGAGCCACTCGGGACTGAACTGAGCCGCCGAGAGCCCCGCCAGCTCCCCGAAGTTGGCCGCCACTTTCAGCACCACGTCCTGGGGGACAGCGGCCCGTCGGCGGAGCGCCTCGTCCAGTAGCCAATAGCAGAGCGACTTCTCCACGTGACGCAGCCTGTCGTCCGCCGGGACTCGTCTGACTGGACACGGCGTCCTTCGCTCCGGCTGGGTCGGTAGAGTCCGTCCCGGTCCTGCGCTCTCTTTCTGCACTTCGAGATGGCCTGACGCACGGAGACGTTTGGCGGACGGTTGCGTGTCGGTGTCCTCCCGACTCGGACTTACGCAGTCCCCCGTAGAGCTGCTCTCGGTGGCCGGTGGCTGTAGCTCCGCTCGCCTCCCGTCTTTAGTGTGGTCCACCATGCCGAGCCACTTTTGCCGGTCGCGGATGATCCTGCTGACCGTCACGCTGTGTATCTTCTGCCCGTACTTGCGCTCCAGCGCCTCCGCCACCTCTCGGTAGGTCTCCCCGGGATTGTCGCTCCAGTGCCGGCAGGCGTCGCGCTTCATTTCCGTGGATATCCGCGGTCTGCTGCTGTGAAGCTTCACTTTCCTTCGGTCCATCGTGCTGGCGGTGACAGAGCCACAGGGTGGGGTGGTGGATCAATGGGACGCCGAGCGCCGTGGGCTTTATGACCGCCGTGGGCTTTGAAGAAGAACAAACGATCAAAGTGGGCAGCGGGGGAGGTGCAAACTGCTACTTTGAACGGGTGGGCTTCAAGGTGGGCTTCAAAGGGGAAGGCGTGCAGGGTGGACAAGCGACGGACGGGCGTGTGATTGTGCAGCATGGCGCCGAGTTTACAGAAATGAGACAAAGTCAAGGAAACCGAAGGGAAATGCCAGGCGCGGGGCTCACGGGGCTCACGGCAACTCCAAAGCAAGGCTGTCTGAAAACACGAAGAGGTCTGACATTCTTCAGAAGACAGTGACATGTCGTGAAATGTCACCGCATGAACACGCTTGCCAGGCCACCCTTTTAAGGTGACTTTGTGTTCACAGAACTTGTTTCCAGGTTTGTCTTCATCTCCGTCCATTGTCGGCAGATCCACAAATCAAACGATGAGATTGAAACATCAGAAGGTCCGGCAGTGCAGGGCCTCGCAAGACTGGCACCGCTCGTGCAGCTCGGCATCGCCACCAGTGTAAAATATCAACACCAATGGACGTGTGTCCAGTTCAACGACCTCCATCTTCTCTTCTCCTTAAGAATGTTTAGAATTTGGTTTGGACAAATAAATACGTCACGCGCGAAAACTGTCACCTTTAACACGGAAGGTCAGGAGACTTGGAACGAGAAACACGAAAGGGGGGCAGTGGAGGGGAGGCGGATGGAGGTCGCCGTTAGAGTGAATGGGTTTGGAAAATGGGAGGAAAAAAAAAGAAAGAAAAAGAGCGAATATCTGTGACAGGTTCGAGGCTGGGCTCTGTAAGTATGTTTTATACATTTATATTCATAGGTTTACGATAAATCTGCTTTGTTTTAGATTATCAATACTGATCTAAAACCTTTTAAAGTCTTAATGACGTCATAGAAAGGACTTTGATTTCAGGGCTACTTTATCATTCAAATGACTGGCATCTTACGATTGTTGGTTGGCGCCCCTTTTTCCCCGCATTTCTACGTTTTTTCTTCGGTGTTCAGATATAACGACACCTCTTTGAAAGCCCGAGGACATGCGCACTTGCTGAAGTTGCCACTCGCGTCTTTAAGAGCTCACTTCCGTTTAAAGCGACGCTCAAACAGCGGAAGCAGTGCTGGACTCTTCAGCGGAATTCCCGAAGGACCGAGTGGCGCTATAAAACGAGCAACACAGGCGGGTCCAGAAGTCCAGAAGTGCTGGAGCGACAAAGCCCCCGTTTCACAGGAGCCTGCCGCGTTTAGCCTTCTCTGGTCCGACGGCTGCTCCGAGAAAGGGTGCGCTTTGTACGTGGTGAGGATTTTAGAAACCGTTATAATTACTTATATTATTATAGATATGCTGACAGTAACGGGGAAGCAAACAGAAGGCGGGACCAAACACAGCCGTGGAGAGGAGCCAATGACAAAGGCCCGCGATCTCGTCGATGGACCTGATTGGCTGTCTTGGAAAACAGCGCAGCCACAGACAATCCACTCCACTTTTCTGCCACATAAAGAAACACAAACTTCCAACACACTGACAGCTTTTTAAAATTACATCCTGCCTGAAGAAGGGGCCTGAGTTGCCTCGAAAGCTTGCATATTGTAATCTTTTTAGTTATCCCATTAAAGGTGTCATTTTGCTTGGCTTTTCTCAAAAATTTTCTCCAAAAACTGCGCGGAAGAGAGCAGGAGGTTTGCCGTTTTATTTGTTTTGTGTCTTTTCCTTTCTTTCTTTTGTTTATTCAGAGAAAACTTCGCCTTTGGTGCGATGATGGACTTTGAGTGGTTTGTCTTTCTTCTGACACAACAAAAGGACATCAGAGTTGAGCGTTAAAAGGAAATCAGACACGAGCGCGCCTTTGATGGCTTTCATCGAAAATCGCAGCTGCGATCCCAATAACGAGATGACAGACAAAAAGTGAACGGCGCTCTATGGGGGAGCCGGCAAAATTAGTATTTAATTAGCTGAATACGGAGAACTGAACAGCTGAACGGTCTCTTTGTCTCATCGCCCTACTGATCACATTTATTTTTCTCATTCATATTGCTGTTAATTCTAAATAAACGAATAAGTTAATACATATCTTTATGTTATTTTTCTTATGACTTAAACACAAACTTAGACAAAGGTTCATTCTAAACTCTAAAACGAGCCAGTCAGTCCAGCGGTGACACCGTCCTGTCCTGTGCGAGTTAAAGTGACGTCCCTGACTCTTTACAACACGGAGGCCCGCATTGATGTCAGGCAAGAAACAAAAAATCCGTTCAAACGAAAAATCTTATTGAATGTCTAATCGAGGTTCACTTTATCTAATTGAGCTCAGCAAATCAGTGAGCGTTAAGTCAACACTATGGGTGTAAAATGAACACTTTAGAAAGAGTAGCGTGTTACACACCAGGAAAGTGTCGCTTTGTGAACTCTGTGCAGGGTAGAAATAGCAACCTTTGATAGTAAATCTATTGACTTAGCGAGTTAAGAAATGACACGGCTTAGTGTGGCATTAATATTGTAGCTGCTACATATTTCACTCTCTGGGGTAGAAAAAACATTTCATAGTTGCCTTAAATATCTGTAGTACTAAATGATGCTAGAGATGACACTGTGCTCTATATAAATAATAATCTATACTCCCAAACTCACATATTGCAGGAGAACTGATGAGCGATATACTGTATTTGTATATGTAAGCAAGAAAATGTCTTAATCTTAAGACATTTCACCACACTAGAGACATTTTTACTTCACACCTTTTAGTTAAGAAAATATTATATGACCGCCATCCTATTTACAATACGTACGGTGGGTACAGAAAGTATTCAGACCCCCTTCAGTTTGTCACTCTTTGTTATATTGCAGCCGTTTGCTAAAATCATTTCAATTCATTTTTTCCTCATTAATGTACACACAGCACCCCATATTGACAGACAAAAAAACAAGGATTGTTGAAATTGTTGCCGATTTCTTAAAAAAGAAAAACTGAAATCTCACCTGGTCCTAAGTATTCAGACCCTTTGCTCAGTATTTAGTAGAAGCCCCCTTCTGAGCTCATACAGCCAGGAGTCTTCTTGGGAAAGATGCAACAAGTTTTTCACACCTGGATTTGGGGATCCTCTGCCATTCCTCCTTGCAGATCCTCTCCAGTTCTGTCAGGTTGGATGGTAAACGTTGGTGGACGGCCATTTGTAGGTCTCTCCAGAGATGCTCAATTGGGGGGCTCTGGCTGGGCCATTCAAGAACAGTCACAGAGTTGTTGTGAAGCCACTCCTTCGTTATTTTAGCTGTGTGCTTAGGGTCATCGTCTTGTTGGAAGGTCCCAGTCTGAGGTCCTTAGCACTCTGGAGAAGGTTTTTGTCCAGGATATCCCTGTACTTGGTTGGCCGCATTCATCTTTCCCTCAATTGCAACCAGTTGTCCTGTCCCTGCAGCTGAAAAACACCCCCACGGCATGATGCTGCCACCGCCATACTTCACTGTGGAGACTGTACTGGACAAGTGATGAGCAGTGCCTGGTTGTCTCCACACATACCACTTAGAATTAGGGCCAAAAAGTTCTATCTTGGTCTCATCAGACCAGAGAATCTTATTTCTCACCATCTCAGAGTCCTTCAGGTGTCTTTTAGCAATCTCCATGAGGCGGTCATGTGTCTTGCACTGAGGAGAGGCTTCTGACAGGCCACTCTGCCATAAAGCCCTGACTGGTGGAGGGCTGCAGTGATGGTTGACTTTCTACAACTTTCTCCCATCTCCTGACTGCATCTCTGGAGCTCAGCCAAAGTGATCTTTGGGTTCTTCTTCACCTCTCTCACCAAGGCTCTTCTCCCCCAGTAGCTCAGCTCTAGGAAGGGTTCTGGTCGTCCCAAACGTCTTCCATTTAAGGATTATGGAGGCCAATGTGCTCTTGGGAACCTTAAGTGCAGCAGACATTTTTTTTGTAACCTTGGCCAGCTCTGTGCCTTGCCACAATTGTGTCTCTGAGCTCTTCAGGCAGTTCCTTTGACCTCCTGATTCTCATTTGCTCTGACGTGCATTGTGAGCTGTGAGGTCTTCTATAGACAGACAGGTGGGTGGCTTTCCTACTCAAGCCCAGTCAGTAGAATCAAACACAGCTGGACTCAAATGAAGGGGAGCTCAGAAGAAATGGAAAACACCGGAATTAAATATACGAGTGTCACAGCAAAGGGGCTGAATACTTAGGACCAGGTGAGATTTCAGTTTTTCTTTTTTAAGAAATCGGCAACAATTTCAACAATTCTTGTTTTTGTCTGTCAATATGGGGTGCTGTGTGTACATTAATGAGGGAGAAAATTAACTTAAATGATTTTATCAAATGGCTGCAATATAACAAAGAGTGACAAACTGAAGGGGGTCTGAAGACTTTCAATAAACTACAATCACGATGTACTTAACAAGACGAGCATTTCCATCAATAATGTCAACTCTGGACTAGGGATTAGCCAACAAAAGTTAGAACGAGTTTGTACAGTTTTGAGAGGAGTTTTTTTTTTTTTCTTTTGTATCCAAACAGTTGTGTTTTTACTAGCTTTGTCAAATGTGCTGGCGTACAGAATAAAGGTTTTCACAGTAACTACTGAAAGAGTAAAACGAATAAAAAGGCCGACATCATCACAGTTTGTATTCACGCCATCACTCTTATCTTATTTGAAACATGAACTAAACGTTACACATGAACAACCATCAATACGCCATCCCAATTATTATGTACAGTAATATTAAAGCAACGTATCTGTAACATGCAGAAATGAACAAACTACCCATTTCTTTATAGAACGCCGACTAACGATTGACGCTACTGTAGATATTATAGAAGGTCGTTTCTAAATGACATCAGGTATTCCAACATTGCATCGTGCTTGTCGGGAGAATTGAATACATTTGTCATTTCTGGGCAGACACATTGGTTTTCATCTGAAGAGCTCAAAGTGTGTGTGACTTCAGGGTAAACGTATTGTCTTGTGCGTGTCGTTTAGCGCGACGTTGAGACGTTTTCTAAATCCAGCATACGAGTCAAATATCGGCCGGAGAGCATCGTTCTTGAGCTCAAGTGAGTCTTTACTCTTTACCAGGCTAATATCCAGCAGCGATTTTCAAATGGCTAATTCAAGCATTGCTATCTGCGTGTGACAACAAGCATGACAAACACTTTCACATGTCTGTCATTGTGATGACTGAGCAGCAGTCGGTCAATAAGTTGAATTATTCAATATTTGTGCTCTTCCCTCACATGTCCAATATCAATGCTGTGAACAGTTGTTTGTAAGAATACGCTGATTAAGGCCTAATGATAGGACATACTGAACACAAAATGAGCCTTGAAAAGCTCCGCGAATGCTCCCAAAGCTGACATGGCATAAGCTGTCTGTCCAGGACAATATAAAAGTCAGGGATCTCGGCCTTCATTGTTCCTACTGCCAGAGGGTAAGGCTGGCGACCTTCATATTGGCTGAGGTGTTCATGACTGACAGAATAAAATACAAGCGATTATGAAGTGTTTATTGGACACAATGCCTTACAATTCATTAAAATTAAAAACAGAAAATAGCTCATGAATTTCCCCTTGGGATTAATAAAGTATCTATCTATCTATCTATCATATAGTGCCTTTCACATCTATCTATCTATTATATAGCGCCTTTCATATCTATCTATCTATCTATCATATAGTGCCTTTCACATCTATCTATCTATTATATAGCGCCTTTCATATCTATCTATCTATCTATCTATCTATCTCCCTATCTATCATATAGCGCCTTTCACTCTATCTATCTATCTATCTATCTATCTGCCCCACTAGAGGTGATTTGTGGCCAAAGGCAGACTAACAATAAAACTGAGGCCATGTCTGCATCCCAGCCTATTCTCTCACACTCTGCGTTTCTTAAGAATAACCTCAGTGAAAAGACGAACGCTCAGGTTGATCTCACTGGGCGTCTAACTAATCAGGTTTAAAGTGAATACTTTGGTGAATTTGCAGACGTTGGGCTGGGTGATGTTTGCTGCAGCGTTTCACTAATCAGCCCTCACTCGTCTGCTCACCAATACACCCTGATGATTCGTGAGATCCTGCACACGTCAGCAGAATATTCAGGTCGGCCATCGGACCCGCCAGAGATCTCGTGTCTTTAATAATCGTAAAGCAATTTGGAAGACGTGTCAGAGCCAAACAAAAGACTGAAATCTTCATTTAGCTGTTAACACAGTAAAACAGAACGCATATAACTTCACAATTATTTCACACCGGATGCTTTCAAGATGACCGACTAAAAGAAAAAGTTACACAGAAAAACAAATCAGCTGACTCCAGAGTATCTGTAGAAAACTGAGAGGTAAGAAACATTTCAAACGGTTACTCCGCAGCTCATTGTTTCCATTCCCATCACTTATAACTTACTCAGCCTTTTGTATCCAAAACTCTCAGAAAGACAGAAAGTACGGATGTCAGTTTCTCAGAGTCACACACCAGTTGCTGCTGGCATTGAAATGTTTTTCTCATAAACGAGTTCTTTATCTGAGTCAGGACGGATCCTGCTGCTCTGCTTCTCGTCTCCAGTGAGCTGATCTTCTCGATGAAGTATTTCTCACACTGAACTTGGACCTCCACTTTTATTTTCTTTTACTTCCTTGGTTTGAAACAAAGTCTTGCGCCAAGCAAGGTAACCAGTGCCGCTCTCGGTATCATAAAAAATGTTCCTTAAAAAATAAAATAAAAAGCAAACAACGTGTTATATATGCCATCTCTTACAACTGTTACAGCATAATAAACTGTATGCCAGTAAGACAAAAAAAAAAGATTTTAGTCCCTTCCATATCCTTCTGTAGAAATGGAATCTTTAAGAGAAGGAAAAAGAGGAACAATCCCTAAAGCATATTTTTCTCTTATTTTTTTTGCTGGAATTTTTCTAAAAAAAAGTATATTTTACAGTTGATCACCCATTTTTGCATTAATCTATCCACCCATTATCAAACCCACTAAATCCAGTTTGGGAATGCAAGGGATCGGCTTATCCTGGTTTACTGGATACATGGCAGACATTTGCCAAGCACCACATGGCAGGCTGAAACATGTCAATACAGACCACGTGATTTAGAATTGGAAATGAATCTCACATGCACATCGTGTGGGAAGAAAACGTGATACGCACAGAAGTGGAGAACTTTGCGAATTATTAAATGTATATTCTAACAGCAATATTGTAAACCTAAACCCAAATAAAATATACAATATACTGCACTTAAGTGGAACTGTTTAGTCTACTGACATTACTTTACATGCACTCGTTCATCCAGCCATCCATTTGCTTGACCCACTTGTCCTTTAAGTATATATTTCTGTAACTTAAGATACAGTCGTAGCCCTGGTCTTCTGTCATGTATGCTAGCGACATCTTGGTGACTTGTCTCCTTGCGCACTCACTGAGTCTTCGTTTTTCCCCCTCAGTACTCCTGCATTATTTTTTCTCCGACAGGTTTCTTCATTAGAATGTTTTTAACAAGCTAAAAAAAAGTCAGGGATATCAACAAAAAGTAAAAGGTCTTAAAGATCCTACTCTACAATGAGAAACCACGTCATGAACATATAAAATATTGTGATCACGTCTTAAACAAATGAATATGTTGCTATACGTCTTTAGCATCTGTGGCTCCATCAGGTGAAAGTCGCGTCCTGTTCGCTTGCTGAAGATACTGAAAGTGTGCCAATGCAGGAGCTGGCGATGAGTGTGCCAGTGCAGGGGCTGGCGAGGAGTGTGCCAGTGCAGGGGCTGGAGATGAGTGTGCCAGTGCAGGAGCTGGCGAGGAGTGTGCCAGTGCAGGGGCTGGCGAGGAGTGTGCCAATGCAGGAGCTGGCGATGAGTGTGCCAGTGCAGGGGCTGGCGAGGAGTGTGCCAGTGCAGGGGCTGGCGAGGAGTGTGCCAGTGCAGGGGCTGGCGAGGAGTGTGCCAGTGCAGGAGCTGGCGAGGAGTGTGCCAATGCAGGAGCTGGCGAGGAGTGTGCCAGTTCAGGGGCTGGAGATGAGTGTGCCAGTGCAGGAGCTGGTGAGGAGTGTGCCAATGCAGGAGCTGGCGAGGAGTGTGCCAGTGCAGGGGCTGGCGAGGAGTGTGCCAAAGGGAACTCTAAATAAACGCAAAAATGAAAATTTAGACACTTTAAAGGCATTGTACTCAAAGCGTTTCTACTTTTTTTTTTTTTTTACAATAATACATTTAATTATTAAAACATCAGAATTGTGTAATTAAACAGCCTGACAGTCAAGTATTCACAGAAGTCTGTGGCCGCGATGCTCTAATGGCGTTTCCAGCCTCTTACAGTGCATCACCTTGAGTCGCTGTCGCAGTACGGTGACAAGTCAAAGCCGATTGACGCAAAACTCTACTGTGGGAACACCAAGATGGCTCGACTGACCAGCGCCGACGTCTTTCACGACGTAACACATTTCTGACTTTATTAACTTGACTGTTTCGCCAAACACATCCTCGTCGATTTCTGTTCCAGTGTCATCGCAAACATGTAAAATTAGATCTTCTGGGAGCCCGAACTGTTTCACCGCTTAATGATATAAAGTAAAAGAAATAATCACAACTTGTACATTCACTTGTTTTGAAAACTCGGTCAATTCAATATAGCAGTTATGCAATAAAATAAATACAAAAAGAGTCTGCGTTTTACTCACCTTCTTTAATAAAAGCAGTGCAGTGTAATCCATCCTCGCCCACTTTAACATATTTTTTGTATCCTGTACTGAACAATTTTTTATTCTGTTGCGCACTAAATGTCCAGTTACCGTCTCTCAGAAATCAGTCCCATTCGTCTTCACAGAAGTATATTTATTAGTGATGGGTCGTTCATGAACGAATCTTTGATGTGACTCGGGAAGAACGTGTCGTCTCGTGGGAGTGATTCGTTCACTCGCGCATGCGCATTTGCGCAACTTCCTATAGTTTCTGTATTGGAATTATTGATTCACCTGTTTCGAGTCTTCGGGTTTTTCATCACGTGACAGCCCCATAAGCTTAACCTATGCAGTCTGAGCCGGAAGGAGAATTGAACGAAGTGACTCGAACAATCATTCGTTCATTTTGCTGAACGAGACTCAAAGGTCCGAGTCGGTAGAATGATCTGAACTTCCCATCACTAATATTTATCTGTGACCAACACAAAAAGCGCGTTTTGCCACAATATGGCGTCTTCGTTTGTAAAACTAATTAAGAGAATTTACAATTATGCGCACTTTGAAAAATAATAATGCTGATTATTACTGCTACTATTTCAACTTCGTATCTTAAAATTACGTTATGGTTAAACATTTACTAAAAACATCATCTTCGTTCAAAAATATCTTTTAAAATAACATCCAATGCGACATTTGTACGAAAACGTCTTAACTCAATATTAACAAATATACATAGTTTTGACTAAAATATTAACTACAATAAATTGACTTTAAATTAAAATACCAAAACACAAATCCGTACACTAACAACATACTACCGCATCCATACACGTGAGAGAAGCCGCCATTTCAGTGAGCAGAGCAGACCAAACGAAGTCCTACTTCCTAAAAGTGTACATCACACTGCACTCTGCACAATTAACACTTTATTCGGAAATCAATCAACACTGTCTGGTGTGAGATTTGAAAAAACAACTCTCAGAAGGCAACTCTGAACACTAACACCAGAAATGTAACACTAGGTGATGAGCTCATTAAGCTCTAAACTCGTCCTGTCACCAGTTTTTATTTGTATGGACATTAAAAGTACAAACTGCAGGCTGTTAAATGGGAGCTTCGGGGCGGTCAGGCGACACGTCGGTGTTCGTGGGACAAACGTTTAACGTTGAATGTCTTCACTAAGCGTGAAGGAGAAAAGGACAGAAAACACCTAAAAAAAAAAAAAAGTGTGAGCGGGAATTGTGGGATTACAGCAGGAAATGGGATCGTGAAACACAGACATGAAGATTAATATTTGTGAGACGTGAAGCGAATTATTTCAATTTGATAAAATATAATTACAGTATTTCTAAGGGTGGTTTGTACTCAAGTGCCAAGAGATGTTGATTGGGATTCGAGGGATGAAAATAATAATAATAATAATAATAATAATAATAATAATAATAATAATCATAATCATAATAATCACAACAACAACAATAATAATAATAATAATAATTATAATAATCATAATAATAATAATTTTTGTTCCTGCTTTCTTTTTTAACTTTTGGCTATGAAGTCATTTATTGTGCAAGTCTGATTGTATGCAATGTAATTTTCCTGCAATAAAACGAATGCATAACGATAATCATATGTAACCACTAGGGGGCTCCACTGAGCCCCATCCACAGACGCTGCAGTGTCCCTCACAGTTCCAGGTTCAAGTAAAGGTCAGCTGTTTGACAAAAGACCTTCCACATACAATTAGCAGCAAAGTAAACCCTTCACATTTCTTTTTCTTTCTTTCTTTCTTTCTTTCTTTCTTTCTTTCTTTCTTGTCCAGTTGAGTGTTGCCCGTTGTCTCCCGACTCTCCTCCACTTCCTGGTCATATGAACACCAGAGCAGTCCTCCCCTGGCAGCACCCTCTGGTGGTCCCCAAAGACCCTGGCAGGGCTGTGTCTCCAGACTCCAACTCCCATGTCACCCTGCAGGTGTCCTGATGATGAGGGGACACTGCCACCTGCTGTATGGGGTAATGAATTGCTTTTGGTGAGCCTGTTCATGCTGATCCTTCCATTAGGCCCCTGGCCGGGATCCTTCCTTCATGCCAGCCAGGTGGTCCATCCTACCTCCGTGGCACCTAAATGATAAGTAATAATAATGATAATAACTGATCAGAGGAGGCTGACATGCGCAGAACAACAGCAGCTGCTCAGCAGGAGTTTTTGCCAAATAACTTTTGAAACCACCAAAAGAACCCAAACCACCAAACCCAGTCTAATGGTGCCCACTGGCGTTGTCTTGAAATGGGTTTGCTTGTCCTGTCATTCCTCATTAATCTCAAACTTTCCCTTTCACACATTCCTGCAGTTTGGCGACTCCTTCTTCCCTGCTGGACCCCCGGGCACACGTGAACCTTTGGACTCCTTAGCCCCCTCTAGTGGGCACCACGAGCCACTCTGCTGTCTTGTTAACTCGGCCCCCTAACTGCTCGAATGTCAATGGCGCCTCACCGCAGTTGTGACGCTCAGGATTCACAAACCCCCCGAGGTGGTGGTCTGCCTCGAGGTCGCACTTCACAAAGTGAGGGGGCCATGACGGGGGGTGACACCCCAAACAACTTGAAAGTTATTTTCATTTTTGTGATTGTTGTGTTTTCCAGTTGCAAAATATTGTAAATTGAGATGAATTTTGGAGGCAAATTTGCCAACGAGTAGGTGGCACAAAACTCAACGTTTCTCTCCTCATTACCTGACCTGCCAGAAGCCACGGACCCTCCGCAGACCCCCAGACTGGCTGAACACATCGGCGATGACATGACGCGAGTTTTAACGGCAGGGTGCTGTGAAGTTGCGTTCAGAATGTCGATCTGAGGCTCCACACACTCACCTCTCACCACGGGGCAAAGGGGGCAGCCGGGGTCACACTAAGGTGGCATTAGCAGTGTGGTCAGAGTGGAGTGTGGCCAGATTTTAGTTTGGCCACATCTTAATTCTTCATCTCCTCCCCAGGACTTCATTTCATAAGCAGTCTGCTCAGTTGATGTTCTTCATTATTTTGGTCTGCAGACTCAGTGCCCCCATGAAGCTCTGCTGATGCTCGCATTTTGCATTAAAAGATGAGCCCCCCTCTCGTTGACTGGACAGCCCCCTCTCCACCAAGGGCAGACACCCCGAGAAACCACAATGGGGTAAAAAGAATAGACAGACAGACAGAGAGGCAGACAGAGAGATGGACTGATGGACAGACAGACAGATGCGGTCAGATACAAAGAAGGCTGAGGAGCCCAGGGGACTGAAGGCTGCTGTCTGAACGGTCTGTGGGGTCCTCAACTGAGGGGCACCGCCATGTCATTTACATTCACTCCACACCATCTGTCAGGAGAAGCACCCGAGGGGTCTCAGTATTCAGGATGGGGCTCTCAAGATGGACTTCAGACACACATCTGCCACAGGTGGACGTCACATTTGTAGAGCCGACTGGGCCCTGCAGGGAGAGGTGGAGAGATATGGATTTTGGGGTCCCTTGGACTTTAAGGAGGTCCAGGAAGAGCAGCCTGCCAATAATCTGAATGTGAAAACATAAGAGTTTGAATAAGAGTTTGAAGAGCAGAAAAACCAAACGAGAGAAAGTGAAGAGGCTGCTCAAAGTGAAAGGTCTGTCAACACATTCCAGGTGGGCTTCAAAACGCAGTCCAGAGTGAAACACGACTCCCCTGATTACACAAGGCACGGCTTATCTCGGAGTTTCAAAACTGGGGAGGACTCGTCCAAAGGTATTTCACAATACTTTCAACGCCCCCCATTAGTGTAACCCGTTAAGGCCTGGAGGACATGACAGCAGGCAGCGAGAGAGCAGAAGGACGTGGAGGTGACCACCTTGTTTGTGAATAATGAAGTCCAAATAACGGCACAGCCTGAAATGAAGGGGCACACGAGCAGTTAAAGGCAGCCCTCCAGTTTAGGAACAAATAAATAAAAAAGTTAAAGAAACAGCGGCTGACAATTCAGTGCAAGAAATGAAA
>NW_024384523.1:0-6275 GCF_016835505.1 Polypterus senegalus
TAAAGGCCTCTATAGCTGCAGTAGGTAGGTGGGGACAGAAACACACTATGTATCAACAGAATAACTTGTTGACTACTCACATTTCAAATTTGAAAAGAATACCTGTAAAAATGACATTTTTACACCAGTTTTTTAGAGGGACCTATGGTTTATCCATTATCCACATTTTGGAACGTATGGAAAAAGTGTAATAACTTTTGAATGCTTCAACCCACATATATCAATGAGGGCTCTACTGAAAGCTTACACCTAAAGGAATCTATATCTACACACAGTGTCACTCTATTAGTTATGGAAATTCATATTCCATACTAAAAACAATAAAAAATACACATTTCAATATAAAAATAGTCAAAACAAGTCTTATGGGCCAAAAATATATATATATTTTATTTTTTACTTTTTTTTTAATAAAATGCACACAAACTATATACATTTTTTTACAAACTGTTACAACACAGCTCAGCGTTTTTCCATGTGCCACTGATTGTAGCAATCGCTAGCAGGCAGAAAGCACAAGGGCATGTCACATGTCGCTCTCTGCCATTAGACGTCTCCTGGTCGATTGATCACTGTCACGCCAGCGCATATCTGCCTATTACTTAATCGAGAGTGTATTTACATACATCTGTACTTTTATCCATATTTAAAATGCGAAAAAACTTGGTGAAATCACAATAAACAACCACGCACCAAGTCTGCAGACTCGCACAAATGCCAGCTTTGGCAGCTCGATCGGTTTTGTTTACAAGTTAGCATGGCAAGTTACATATCGACGTGCTCAGCTGCTCATTGGCTGTAAGTTTGGAGTGTCACTCACAGCGTCCAATCAAACTGGTAGATTCTACCAGGGTTTGGAGTTGTGCGTCATCGTTCAGCTGTCTGTGACACTCGTTGGCTTTACGAGGTGCCAATCACCCCCCAGACCCCTCGTAATTGGCCAACTTAGGTGTCAATCAGAAGCTAACACTTCCGTGAAACATGCTTTAGCATGGTTATTGCCGACAGAAACAAATTACGTCTGATATGACCAATAGAAATGAAAAAAAATGTCAGAGCTAGTCTCAAGTTAAGAAACTTTTTCTGGAGTTTTTGTTCCTTTGAGGATCTATCGTGTGTTTTGGACCTAATCGTTTTACTGGATTATATTCCCTGGAGCCTTACGGACAGAATGAGATCAATATTGCTCGGAAATATTGATGTTTGACTTGCAGAGAGCCTTCAAAGGTAGGAAAAGTCAACTCTTAAAAGTATTTTTATTTATTTACCTCTCTGTAAAAAAGGATTTAGTGTCAGTGCTGTGGTTGTTGTGTGTCAAAATGGTTTATATCATTGGAAAGACGAGACTCTGAATTTTCATTTGATGTGTAGTATGTCGAGGTGCATGACAGAGGGGCATGCACACATGGCTGTGACATGATTGTGACGTCGTCCAATCGTCGTTATGTACCGGGACTGGTACATGTGCATGTTAAGGGGTTTTAAAATGTACAGAATCCGAAAAGCATCTTATGGAGAACAAATGCAAGTTGTTCTTGATGAGCTAGACAAACAGGATTGTTGTTCAGATCTAGCAAACCTTTCTTTCTACTTGTAGTGGAAATATGCTTTCAAACCTGTTTGTTGTCATCAGCCAGGTTTTTACAAAAATGGTCTATACATAGACACCATTTGAAAGTTAGCAATCCTATTTTATTTAACTATTATACTGAACCAATCCATTCTAATGGTAAAGACCACATTATAAATTTGATAACTGAAGAAAATCATAAACATTATTCTGTTCATCATAAAAACAGATATATGACACCAATACATGTAAGCCTTGAAAGGTTTGATGTCATATTCAGCATTCAAATAGAAATTATGTTAAATAAAGTACCGTAGATCCCGGAATACAGGCCGACCCCTTCTCTACCTACTAAATTACATGTATTTGCCGATGACCGGTATTTAAGCCAACCCCCTTCTCCAAGCAAAGTTTTCTAAATTTCCTTAAAAGTGTCTCTTCGGGTATATTTATAATGTTTATTGGCGAGAATTTGAGACTGCCGCCATTTTTGATATATAATATAATGTGCACAATTTACCAAAACACCAATAATTTTTCTAATGTACTAACCAAAAAGTTATAAAAAGTGCCAAGCCTACTTCGATTAAGCTAGGAGCATTGCGGCACGCATGGTCGCAGTGGCTCAGGGCTCTCCTTTCAGTGCACTTTTTGTTGTTTTGTACTTTTTTGTCCTTGTTTGTGCACGATCGGTTTGGCGAACATCCGCTACACCATTCAGAACCTTATAGACATCGGTGTCCATAGCCAGACATCTGTTTCGAGAGTTTTTCATCACACGCACAACATCCCAGACAACATAGCGAGACCAGCGGGCTCTCCGTGGATTGTTATCGGGTCCATGAGACAACACAGACGGAGGAGGGAAAGAAAGCAGAAGCGGGGCTGCAGATCTGGCGTTATGCTAAGGCTAAAAAACAACCATACAAGCCCTATACAGAACTTTTTTCTGCACTGAAGGAGCTGCTTTTAATCTCATTGTAGATGCGTATAGTGACAATAAAAGGCATTCTATTCTAGAAACAATTTCATACTGTACTCACCATTTAATTTGACATCTTTGGGCTGAAGTAAGGGAGGAGATATTTCCACACAATGTCCATCTTCGTTTTGATTGCGATCGCTTACTTTTACCTTCTCTTCCTTCCTTAGCAATTATGTGTCTTGCTTGCATGGTCTTAATAAATTATGTATATATAGGTAAATCACTGCAATGACGGAAATTACATCCACAAACACATGTATCTGGGCTCCAACTGACGCTACTAACCCTCTCGGTTATTTGTTTACAATCACGCAAGCGGATACACGTGACCGCATCCGTTTCGTAATGCAAGATGTTGATTGTAAATCAAAACAAAAAGTTTCATTTTAAACTTCCCGATAATTTATTATAAATTTTATTAATAAAATCAACAACTAAAACATTTTTTTGAATAAATTCTTTATTTAATTTAAAGTACCGGCATGCAAAGTTACTTCTTCATCTGAAAGATGGCTCTGTGGTTTCGTCATTATTTACTTCCGTATTCATCGGCAAAACAGGCATTGCGCTGGAAATCTTGAATCTGAAACGATACTCGTTGTATAAACCGACCCCCAAACTCCAAGCCTAGGACGAAATTCTCGGCTTATATAACGGGATCTACGGTAATGGAGGTGTCGGATAGTGTGGGGCTATAGTTAGTTTCCTCATTGCTGATTTTCTTTATTTTCAGACTTCAGACATTTATAAAGCACAGGCATGCTGTTGCCCTAAGGGGTTTCCCCTAGTTTTTAAGAGACGATGCCAGTAAAATTCTGAAGATCTGTTTTGTAAGTATACATATTTTTAAATTGTTTGGTTTTAATCATTTAAAATGTGTCCTGTATAATCAGTACACCTTCATGTATGAAAATGATTTTACATTAAAGTAATGTCAAATTCAGGATTTCTTTCATGACAATCACGTAAATGACTAAGCTTAACTGTAATGGGTTGTTTTACTACTTAATAGTGGTGTATCACAAACCTGGTGTTGTCTTACTAGTATTGTGTATTATACAATATATAGTGTATCCATTAAACAAGCCATTACATTTATCCATCTATCCATTATCCAACCTGCTATATCCTAACTACAGGGTCACGGGTACTGCCGGAACCAATCACAGGGCGAAAGGCAGGAAACAAACCCCGGGCAGGACGCCAGCCCACCGCTGAGCGCGCATACACACACACACACACACACACACATTTTATTTTATTGATGTTGTATTTGTAGGTCTGTATAAGTTCTTTGAACACCTGTGCTCTGACATAGATCTGGCTTATGATATTAATTTTGTCCAACTTTCCCTTGGTCTCTAAAAATGATTTGAATATGGTTTTCAGGATTTCCTTGTGTTTTTAATATTGCTAAAAATGAATTCATCCATCCATCTTCTAACCCGCTGAATCCGAACACAGGGTCACAGGGGTCTGCTGGAGCCAATCCCAGCCAACAAGGCAGGAACCAATCCTGGGCAGGGTGTCAACCCACTGCAGGACACACACAAACGCACCCACTAGGGCCAATTTAGAATCGGCAATGCACCTAACCTGCATGTTTTTGAACTGTGGGAGGAAACTGGAGCACCCAGAGGAAACCCATGCAGACACAGGGAGAACATGCAAACTCCACGCTGGGAGGACCCAGAAAGCGTGTCCTAAGTGCGTGGCAGCAGCGCTACCTACATTTATATTTATTAAATATTTGCCACCAAGGCTGGATACAGAGCAGTTAGTACATGTTTAAGAACTAGGACTGTAACCTATAACCAGTGTTTTTTGCCATATTACAACATCAGTACTTTACAAAAATAACACAATCCCTGCTAAACAAGTGTTTTTAATGTTTCATACAGACTACAGATTCTAAAGAGTCCTTCACAAAGGATGTGAAAATGGCAATCCTTACAGTCATAGATGATGGAGCTGCTCAACATTCACAGACAGGTGCTGTTGATTTTGCCATTGTACTTGAAGACAACATTGTTATCGAAAGTATCAGTGACTTACCAACTGCATTTTTTCTCCTCACTGGCCTGCTATATGCCCTGAACATTGAATATCCCAAAGAGATGAAATACACTTTTGAATTAATCCAGAAAGTCTTTCTAGGGATTGGCAGCAGTCCCTGCAATAATCCGCTGAGACCTGTCCTTTTCTCCAGAGACATCTGAAATGTGTATGGCCTTTTGTTTCCTTTTTTCAAAATTGTTTGTATTTCTTTTACTTTTTGGAAGGCATATTTCCTACATTCCTTTTAGCCCTTCTGTAGTTTACATCTGGGTAAGGTTGGCACCCCATATTTTCATAAAATGAATAAAACTATGTCTATTTATTTGTGCATGAAAAAGAAACATTTATACTCCTGATGTTTCTGAGAAATTAACTATTACATATTAAAAACTTAAAAGTCTGCACAAACAAACCAGACTATTTTCAAGATTTATTGGGTACTTGATAATGTCACGCATTTTAAAAGTGATATTTGATTTCTTAAAGTGTATTAGCACAAATGTTCCTTTTTTCATTCACAAATGAAATGGTTTTATGAATTTTCTAAACCTATGGGGCGCTATTTTCATGCAGGTTTTGTTTGTGCATTGTTTATGTGTTTGTATAATTGCATGGTTTATTTTCATATTGTAGGCTGTTTTAAGTAGTACTGTTAAGAATTTCTTTTTACTTTAAAAAACTATTCAGTTACTTTTATAATGTGAGGTTTTAATGGCATTTTCTTAAAAAAATAATGTGAAAATGTAAGTGTTTTGTGTGATTTTATTGCACTAAACTGTACAAACTGTAAACTGTACTGTACAACAGGGGTGCCCAATACATCATTTGACACTACAGGCTGACATTCAGCTGAAGTCCAGAGCTTATGGACAGTTTTGGAACTTACTCACAGAGGAAAAGTACCCAAACATGAGGAAATGTGCTACCTCCTTGACTGCATTATTCAGCTCTACTTATTTATGTGAGTCAGCCTTTACCCACATGAAGTCCAAATACCATTCCACCATGACTGACGATCATTTGGAAGCCTGCTTGAGACTGGCTACCAGCAGCTACTGTCTGGACTATCCAACCCTTGCTGACTCCACTGCAAGTCATCAGATAGTAAAGTAGTGATCATAAATGTATTGAATTGTATTGTGCCATAAGGGTTCATGCAGTTACGCCAACATATATTCTATATATAAAGTATACTCAGTATATATATACACCCATCAATCCATTAGCCAACCCACTATATCCTAACTACAGGGTCACAAGGGTCTGCTGGAGCCAATCCCAGCCAACACAGGGTGCAAGGCAAGAAACAAACCCCAGGCAGGGCGCCAGCCCACCACAGGGCACACACACACACACTAGGGACAATTTAGGATTGCCAATGCACCTAACTTGCATGCCTTTGGACTGTGGTAGGAAACCAGAGCACCCGAAGGAAACCCACGCAGACACAAGGAAAACATGCAAACTCCACACAGGGGGAACACGGGAAGCGAACCAGGGTCTCCTAACCTGGTAAACATAATATTAACAACCACTCATATGCAGATTATAGTTTTCTGTATTTATGAAACAAAGCACTGTCTCTCCAATTACATCTTTAAATAACAGGTGTGTTGAAATAATCATTGGAAGAGTGATAACTACAGAAACATGGAAAAAACA
>NW_024384524.1:0-9307 GCF_016835505.1 Polypterus senegalus
AAAAAAAATTCATATGGTAAGAAAGTAGTCGCAGGAATGTCATTTGGCGATGCATGGCTGTCAGTTTGCCTTCAACTCTATCTGAATGCTGAGCAACGATCACATTTGAAAAAATATATCTTTCAAGTTCTATTTAGTCCATATGTCAAACTCAGCAACATCCAGCCGGTGTAATTATATCCGCCTGCGAGATCATTTTATATACTGTATTATGTATTAAAGCCGGGTATATGAGCGCTGGTAACACAAAAACCTAGAATCCATAATGCAGCGCTCAGCTGCCTTGCCGAACTTCCACGTTAATCGTCTACCTTATGATGCTGCAAGTTTTGCGAAGCTAGGTTATTGCGCACTGAGTTTTGCACGGCGCTTTGGTGACTTTGAAGAACAAAAAGTTTGTCTACATGCGGCTCGAACCTTGTGCATGTTTGGTAGCACATATCTGTGTGAGAGCTCTTCTCAGTGATAAAGACTAACAAAACAGCACACAGGAGTCGCCTCACTGATGAGCACCTGCAATCCATCCTGAGAATCTCCACAACACAGAACCTCACACCAAACATAAACGAACTTGATGCCAAAAAAAGATGCCAGGCATCCAGCTCTAAAATGACATATATGAGCAAAAGAAACTGAATGATTTGATTTGTTATTGCTGAAAGGAACACATTTTATTTATATTTCTAGGTTTTATTATGCAGCATGTTCATATTTGAATTGTATAATTTTGACAGGATATATTTTATGAAGCAAAATCTTTTGGGATATTTAAAATCTAAGTTTATTTTTATATAAAATTACATAAGAGTAAAGAAATTTGAATGTTTGTTCTTTTAACGTTTACTTTATTTCAACTTGTATAATTTAGACAGGATATATTTTTATGGGAGCAAAATATTATAAGTTGTTTAAGGTTTGAGTTGATTTATTCACGAATAATATTCCTGTCTGTTTTACCATTCCTACCAAAGATATTTCTGTGGACTAAATAAAAATTCCTTCTATTTAAAATTTAAATAGAACTTGAACAAATACGATAGTTCATAATATCCACGCAGACTTGCCGTAAGGCGGAGTTACCGTTTAACAAGCAGCGATTGCACTGATCTGAAATAGCTGTGTGTGTATATATGTAGATATGTATGTATATGAATATATGTTATATATATGTGTGTGTGATGTATATATATATATATGTATTTGTGGTATATATGTAGATATATATATGTATGTATATATCTGTGTGTATATTTATGTGTATAATGTATAGATATGTATATATATATGTTTATGTGTGTGTGTAAATATATATATATATATATATATGACAGAACACTCATCACTCACAACAGTGACAAAACAATTACATTGACAATCATTTCAGTTATTTTCAAAATGTTTCCTTTTCTTTCTTCATTGCTTTAACACACTACTTCTCGCTCAGGCGTGGGTATTTTCTAGTGATATATATATATATATAATGTGTATGACACACTATACATATAACACACACATATACATATAAACACATATATCATATACATATACATATATATATATATATATACACATATACATATACACATATACATATACACATATACACTATATATATACATATATATATATATATATATATATATATCATACATATATACATATACATACATATACATATATATATATACATATATATACATATATATAACATATATACATATACATATACATATATATATATATATACATGCACATATATACATTACATACACATATATAATATATAAATATATATACATATATATACACATATACATACATACATATACTACTATATTACATATACCATATACACATATAATTACATATGTGGTCAAAAAGTAGTTAGATTGGGACAGGGCGAATTTACACTTTTATTAGTTAAATTATTGTTAATTATTTCCAATGCTCAATATGCTACCTTTTAGAAGTTTGACACTTATGCCAAATAATTTTGAACTTAAAATTTAAAAGTATCTCAATCAGATCCTGCAACCCTAAAAAAATTTTAAATATCAATTGTTATGACAATCCAAGAGGCACAAGTATTGTCGCTATGAGGAAGAAAAGTGAAAACAATGAAAAAAAGTATGGAAACCTAATGAAGAAAATTTAAAACATTCTCAAAGCCAACTTGCATATGCAGAAGGTGTCTTCAGGAAAAAATGTATTTTTCTTTTCTTCCTAGAGCCTAGGTCTGCAGCTTTTCCATAATCAAGTCCCCAGGATCTGGGCCCCCCAAGGAGATCAGCATGAGATTATTTAGGGGCTTTGTTTCATGCAACTCTCAAACATGTCTTGATCATTTTGGGCAAAAAATCCCTTTCACATTCAGCTGTGCTTACTGGGACACTAGCCCAATATGAGATAGTCTGGCTAAATTTGGAAACAACTTTTTGAGCTCTGATGTCATTCCATTTTGAGAATCTGTTTTGGACTGAAGTCTTTGTTTGATTAACGTCGTCATTTTAGACGCCTGCTCATTCTTGCCTGCTATTTTCATTTTTTAAAAATTTGGGAGGGTTACCCTTTTGAAATAATGATGAAAGAATTCAGACTTGCTTGAATGTGAGTTTCTGCATTGAAAACCTTGAAAGCTGGCAATAATTGGCATGTCGGGAATCTTGCATTTAGGTGCGACACTGTCTCTAAGGTATTATCATTTTGCAGTTTTGAATGACATTACATCACTCTGTGTATAAACAATGTGAAGATCTGACCATTCTTCTACCAGACAATAATGAAGGCTTTGAAAATATCTCCCAGGAGTGTCTTTCAACTCCATGATGGACAATTATGGGGAGCAAAATTAGCTCTATTTGGTAAGATTGACAACTTGCCTTTCCAAGCCTTAGATAAGTTGGACAACAAAGCAAGCCTGAAGCATCATCAAAGAGGAAACAAATTGTACGTTTAATACATCTGCTTAATCCTTCAGCTGTGATGTCATTTCATTCAGTGGGTCTGTTTTGCAGCTCTGACACTCATCATACACACTGTCGTGGTGACTGTACTGCAAAGTCATGAGACAGCCATCTTGTGTCACTGGCCATTTTCAGCTTAATCTGGAGAATGTTCAGAATATTTTAAATTTTTCGTTAAACCAGCCATCTAACTGAAGGTTCTGAAAGAAATAGAACAGCTGCATTCATTTTTGTTAAATAAGTACAGCAGCTGCTGCTTGGGCACTTGCAAGGCCAATCGGCGTTTACACAGGGCAGTTGACTAAGAATCCAGATGTTTTATTTTTAAAGCAGTTGTGCCGTAACTTTCGTTTCCAATCAGAACAGCCCCATCTGACCCTAGTCCAACCAGATTAGAATGCCCAAAGTCTCCATAGTGTGTTGGTTATAGTCCCCCTTTTGCTATCAATCATATTGTAGGTTTATACAAAACTAATTCTGACCTCTTTAGTGACCTGGCAACTTTTAATGTAAATAATTATTTTTTTACAACTCAGATGTCTGTGGTTTAATCACACAGAATCTGAAAAAATTTTCAGCGGTATATTTTTCAGTATGTTAGATTTTTTTTCTGATGCCAAGACATCCAGGAGCTCTTTCATTATTCTTTCAGAGGTGTAATGTGATTTTACCAACATTGAGATGTTGGAAAAGGAAAAACCCATTTCTTTACAGTGTCCCAACAGCTTTTCAAACAACGTTGTATTCACTAATTTTTGCCTTCTTTTCATTCTTGTGCACATTTACCCGGTAACTCCTCCCTTAAGGCATGTTTTTTGAATATTTCATGCAAATGAGCACACATAACATTTTTATTGGCTAAGCCAATCAAAATCTTTTTAAAACCCTTATTTGTTTATGCGGATAACAGCAAAAAATATAAAATATTAAAAGTACCTATAAATAAGACTTTTGAGTGGGGAGAGCCTGTTGGATATTCAATGCACACTTGCACTCGGCGGGCAAGATATGAACAAAAGGAATGGCAATGGGTCACTTTAACAAAACTACAAAGGGGATTTGGGCACGGTGAAGAAAAAAAAAAAATACAGGCACAGTGAAGAAAAAAAAATATGGAGAATAAAAAGTTGACATGGTGACTTTATTTAATTTTCCCCCTTTTAAACTCAAAGTATGGCGAGAATAAAGTCAACATTCAACTTTATTCTTGACATTTCCTTTATTCTCATAGTTTATTTTTGTCATTAAGTAGAATGTTGTAAACTAAACTTGGTCTTCAAATCAATGTTTAATTTACTAGAAATTTCTCAAACCCCGTCATAAGGTAATGTAGTGCATTAAATGCTGTGTTAGTGTACCCCGGTTGTTAATTACAAACGATCTTAACGGACTTCCCCCTTGCACTGAGTAAGCACTGGAGGGATCGCCTGAATGCATTCAGTTGATGATATTTCTGCTCTCTGAACATTTACAATGCTAAGATAAATACTTTATATCATTTTTTATGATGAAATGCATTAAAGCATGTATTAAACTTGCACGGTAGTGTATGGAAGTGCTGCTCCCTGCAGTAAGGGGTCCCCAGGTGTACGTTCAGTGTAGAGAACATTATGGCAGGTGTGCGAGGCTCCAAAAAAAAGAATGTATGAATGGGTATCGACGGGTTTCTTAAATATTGTGTAAAATGTTGGTTGTGATCTGGTGGTGGAGACACAACACAGAATTAATGGATGTTCTACTAAGCAAGCTTTCTTTATTGCATTGGCTGTCTCTGTCTGACGTACCAAAACCCCAATTCCTATCCTTCTTTTTTCTTTCTCCACATAACCCAATAAAATCATTAGATCTGCATCTGTCATCTCACAATGTCATGGGGGGTGGATACATATATATATATACATACATATATACATACTATATATACTACATATTACATACTATATATACATAATAATTTTATTTCATATATATACTATATATATATATATATATATAATATATATATATACATATATACATATATATACATATATATACATACATATAATATATACATATACATATATTGTGTAATGGATATTTTATTATGTATATTATGGATGTATATGTATATATCACATATAATTTTTTATATATATAACACATACATATATACATATATATATAATATATATCAAACATATATATACATACATATACATACAAAATACATACAAAATATATACAACATATATACATAATAACAAAATATATATACATACAAAATAATACATATATATACATACATATAAAAATATATATACATATATATACATACATAAATACATATACATATACATACTATATATATACATATATATACATCATACATATATATATATATATATATATATATATATATATATATATACAACATACACATATATATACATATATACACAACACACATATATATCATATATACACACACACACATATATATACATATATACACACACACACACACACACATATATACATACACACACAATACATATACTAAGCAAAATATACGCTTAGTACTGCCTTAAAATTTTATTAAGAAAAAGTCAACATTTTTTAAACTGAGGAAAATATACAAATAATTATTTGTTAAGGATCTCTTGTATACTACGTTGTCAGTTGGACCTCCGGTTGTATATGACCAAGCTGTGCGGTGAGCTACTCTTGAGCTGCAACTACAGTTGGCCATGTGAAAAGCAATCCTGTCTCAAATCAATGCCAACCTTTTTGTAGGGTTTGTCCCCAAGACTTATTAATTGTCATTAGGAAGCAGAGCTCACTGAAATTGAAGCGTTTGAATTAAAATGGGAGATTAGATGGTATACAGGATGTGAGGAATAAAAATCTCTCACCTGAGCCACTGCCAGTAAAAAAAAAGTTGCCTCAATTAGGTTGTTTTGCAGACACGTGACCTGAAGTCTGTGCCGTTACAAAGTTTCAGTGGCTGCATGTTTCTCAGCAACATTATTGGTGCCCTAACCTTCAAAATGAGATTATGCTCAAGAGTGCCTGGAGGATTTAGAGTGTTGAGAAACTCTACCGGATAGTGTAGCGCATCCACTACAACTGAATCAACAGGCGTGATGTTTTCGGTTACACTTGAAAGCGATAACCGAACAATTCAGCGGCAGCCATCAACTCACATGCAGAACCATAGGTGAAGGCTAAGCATTTCAGTCTTATACTGCTCCTGTGAATATAATTATCTCCTGTACTGTCATCAGTCCACACTGAACTTGTCCCAGTCATTCAATACATAAGACACAATGTCCCTCCGGATATCAAGAGTGAGCCTGATATGTCCATGCAATGTAACACAGAGAATGAAAAAGGCAGGTGCCATCTCGGGTATGGAAACCACTTGGCAAGTGATAGTTCTTTGATCGATGGTGATCACCTCGATAGACATGTTAATGGTGGTAATGCGTTGGAACAATAAAAGGAAATGATCCTGAACAGTAAACTAAGTCTAAAAATACCTACACAATAACTATAATAATCATAATAAACGAACAATAAAACAGCGGAGAAGTGGATTAAATGAAAGGCTGCTTCCGTGGCGAACCAAGGAAAGAATGAAGACACGCAGGATGCCTTATATGGGCAAGCAGTCAGCCAAAGAAGGAATCAAGAAATAACTACAATCAGTAATAAACGAACAATAAAACAGCGAGAAGCCACGGATTAAATAAAGGAAATGGGTACCTGAACAGTAAACTAAGTCTAAAATACCTACACAATAACAATAAAATCGTAATAAACGAACAATAAAACAGTGGAAGCCGTGGATTAAATAAAAGGCTGCTTCCGTGGAACCAGAAAGGAATAAACACTCAGTGAAGGGCGGCCTTATATGGGCAGGCAGTCAATTATGTGGGAGGCATGGGGATGGAGGATGCAATAAAGCAGGCAGGCAGCCAAGAAGGGAATCAAAAACCCCGGGCGATGGGCGCCCTTATGGGCAGTCAGTCAATTACGTGGGGCGTGCTGATGGAGAACGAACTCCACCCCCACCCAGCGACCGGGGCTGCAGGCTATGGCGATATATGCGTAATAAGTTCAGTTAGGACCGTTACGTAGAATTTGAAATAAAGTAAGCTGTAAGGAGGGACCCTGTAAAATTCAGCCTTCCCCTACGGAAGTTGGAAATTAGTGATGAGTGAGTCAGTCAGTGAGTGAGGCTTTGCCTTTATTGTATAGATTTAACACGAATAATGCATATCCTTCCATAGGCAATCTTACCTACTAAGTCAACCACAGTGTATCTAACTACATACCATGCCAGCATCATATCAAGATAAAACTAGTACCCCCTACGAAAACATCATGCTAAGTTTTTTAACTTTGGTTTGAACAACTGAAAATGTAAATTTGATAAACACTTTTGCTATATTTTACTCTGGAATTTTTAGTCTTCAGAGTTAACCCATACCTCTACTTTCTAATTAACAGTGTATTGTCTAAAATTTAAAAAAGAAGATGTTACATTCTCAATTCACATTTACACAGTTAAACACTAAAAATCACAGGAGATACAATTCATTAAATTCAAATTAAATTTTAATTTCTTATTAAATAAATTTCGTAGCCTCCCCCCTATATACAAAGCCCCAAAGACTTATTTTTTATTATTAAGATGCCAAAAAAATTGCCCAACAAATTTTTATACATTTGGCCATAAAGTTGGACATTTTTTAAAAGTTTTATATATCAGTCTGCTCAAAATTACCCACGTCTTGCTTTTTTTCTTTCACTTTTGGGTTCACAGTGGTGGCAAATTACTTCGGACTACTATTTTTTAATTCCCAAAAACCAAACTACGATTTAAATACCCAGCATCGATAAAAAAAAAAAAAAAAGTTTTTTGCCCGATCTTAATTTTGCTTTTAATACCAGGTATTTTTAAAAAGTAACACCGATTCCCTTTATATTTTAAGTGTAAAGCCGAAATAATCAATGAAAAGTGCACTTCTGTCAACGACAAAATGTTTTATATTTTCCCTTTTCCCCCGGGGGTCCCTGCTTTTTTTTGATCTCGCCCATTGGTCAGATTATCTCAGGGCATAACGGCTACAGTTTTCTGATAGGGTCTGTTTTATCAATGCCCTTTTCGATGCCCCCAACTTTGTTTTTCACAAACCCGTGTCTTACCTGTTTTTCAAATGGATGGGTAAAATTTGTTCTCAAAATAAAAAAACAAATTTTGGAAATTTGGGTTTAAATGGGTTATTAGAAATAAACGGGGGGCTTGGTTAAAAAGTCAGGCAGGGAAAATTTAGGGGTCAGCTGTGACCTAAATTTTTAAATTGCATAAATCAGATCACTAGGACACTTTTTTTCATTAAAAATACAGAAAAGTTAGACCTCTTATTCATTAAAAGATCTGAAAATTAGTTTTTGTTTTCAGTCGCTAATTACTGTAAACCCCTCCAGGACTACCCAAACTACCTAAATCCCCAAAAAGGAAAAAAAAAGGCCTTTCTCCAGTTTTGGGTCTTTTGGTCACCTTTTCAAATTGACTTTAAAATACTTTCATGGGTTTGTTAAATAATCTCCCCATCTTATTTTGGAAAGTCGGCACCCATTCCTGTAACCTTTTGATCTTTAAATAGGGGTCTCCTTAAATTCCAAACTAAACTTAAAAGATGTGGGGGGCCCTTCTGTTTTTAACCTAAAATCTGGAAAAACCCGCCAATAGGTTTCCAGGCTAATTCAGTGGAAACCCTTTAAAAAAAAATGCAAAAAAAATTAATTTAACATGGCTTTTTCCCTTTAAATTCATTTTTTGTTTAATCCCAATCTCTAAACAATTAAATTTTCATTACTATTCAAATGGCTCTAAAATCCCTAACTTTCCCCTCTTCTGTTATTTCCTTTTTCTTTTGGGGGTGATCTGGACCCCACCCCAAAAAAACGGATGTTGTTCATTGATGGATTAAAGGCCCAAAATCCCTTTGGATCATCAAGTTCTTCCTGTGAAACCCCGAATAAAAGAGGACTTTTTGGAGGTCATTTTTTTTGGTGAATCCCAGAGGGGCTGGGGGTCTCTGGCCTGGGAACCCCCCGCAGATTTTATTTTTCCAGTCAGGAGTTTTTTTTTTTTCTGTCCTCTAATCAGACCACTTTTATTCTTTTTCATGCCTCTTTCTAATTCTTCTTTGCCTTTTTTTTTCTTTTTTCATCATTAAAAACATTTTGGCTTTTTTTATGAAAATGTGCTATATAAATAAACGTTGTTTTTTTTACTTGTGGGCCGTCAATGGCAATTGTATTCTCCCAGTTAGTAGGTGGCACTTGGTCAA
>NW_024384525.1:0-8970 GCF_016835505.1 Polypterus senegalus
CCCCATTTATGATTTCTTGATTGAAACAGGTGTGGCAGAATCAGGCCTGGGGTGGCTACGGAAATTGAACTCAGGTGTGATACACACTGATTAGGTTATTTTTAACAAGGGGCATTACTTTTTCACACAGGGTAGGTTTGGATTTTTTCTCCCTAAATAATAAAACCATCATTTAAAACTGCATTTTGTGTTTACTTGTGTTATATTTGACTAATGGTTAAATGTGTTTGATGATCAGAAACATTTTGTGTGACAAACATGCAAAGAATAAGAAATCAGGAAGGGGCAAATAGTTTTTCACACCACTGTATATATGATGTATATATATGATGTGTATATATATATATATATATATATATATATATGACTCAAACCCATTATGAGAGCAGCAATCAAGCTGTGAGAAAACAGTAAAAAGAAGGCGTGTCAGACGTCATGGTACATTTTCTGATGCAGCTAGAGCGAAAACAACTTTGTGGCGCTGCCACCAAATACACAAAACAATTACTTTGACAATCATGTTACATTATTTTAAAATGTTTCCTTTTCTTTTCATAACTTCTTTAACACCGACATCAGCTGCACCTTCCGTGTGGGTAGAAGCTGACCCCATCTTCACGAAATTTGGTAGGTTGCTTCCCTGCGCTAACCAAAACCGATGTCGATCTTATTTCGTTGTATGGCGCCACTTCGGCCGCCACATTGAATTTTCCAAACGTCACTAATTCTCCAACTTCCTGTGTAGGTAGAAGGCTGAAATTTGGCAGGCCCATTCCTTACAGCATACTAAAAAAAGTTAAGCAGGTTTCATTTCGAAATTCTACGGCGTACGGTCATAACGGTCAACAACGTCCGCCATATTGAACTTTCTTATTCATGGCACCATCTTCACGAATTTGGTAGGCGGCTTCCTCGCTAACGAAACCAATGTACTTACTTATTCGATGGTATGGCGCCACTGTTGGCGCCATAATGAACTTTCAACGTCGCCTAATTTTCCAACTTCCGTGTAGGTGAAGGCTGACCCCACCTTCACGAAATTTGTAGGTGGCTTCCTGCACTAACAGAACCGATGTACGTCTTATTTCGGTGGTATGACACCACTGTCAGCCACCATATTGAATTTTCCAAACGTCACTAAATCTCCAACTTCCCGTGTAGGTAAAAGGCTGAAATTTGGCAGGCCCATTCCTTACAGCATACTTACAAAGTTAAGCGGTTTCATTTCGAAATTCTGCGAACGGTCATAGCGAGTCAACAACGTCCGCAATGTTGAACTTTCTTATTTATAGTACGATCTTTTGAAATTTTTTTGGTGGCTTCCTGCGGTATGATGCCACTGTCGACGCCATATTGAACTTTTCAACAGTCTTTGTTACTGCATCGGCCCATCTTCAAGAAATTTGGTACCGGGTTCCCAACGCTAACTGAATCCTACTTACATACATATATACGTCCAAGCCTGCAGCTCGGTCACCGTGTGAGGTGTAGTTGTTTCCCCATCCCAATGCCTCCCACGTTGTTGGCTGCCTGCCTGTATAGACCGTCTGTCGCTCGGTCTCTACATTCCTTCCTGCTTCGCCACGGATTCACGTCTCCTACTGATAACTACAGCCTTTTTGTTTAATCCACAGCTTCTCCGCTGTTTTATTGTTTTTTTATTACAATTATAGTTATGTATAGGTATTTTAGACTTACTTTAAATTGCTCAGGTTCCCATTTCTTTATCATTCCAACCCTCATTACCATGTCTATCAAGGTGATCACTATCAATCAAAGAACTGTCACTTTTCCATTCTCTTTGTTACATATTGCGCCATATCAGGCTCACTCTTGATATCGGGAGGAACATTGTATCTTATGTATTGAATGACTGGTACAGGTTCAAGGTGTGGACTGATGATGGTACAGGAGATAATTATACTACACAGGAGCACTAGAAGAGTGAACGCTTAAGCCCTTCACCTATGGTTCTGCATGTGAGTTGATGGCTGCCCCTAAATTTTTAGGTTGTCGCTTTCAGGTGTACCGAAATGGCCAAATATTTTACACCTTTCGACAACCGTAATGCCTCTTAAACATCTTAGAATCACAGGTGGCGATTTCAGTAGTGGACACTTTGATGTTTATGAATGTTTAAACTCCAGATGTGATTTTATCGATGAAACCGTTTGTGTGCTTACAATGCTTGACAGATGCCGAATGTCACTTCAACACAACAAATCCTGCAAATACTGTCATAATTGAAACAAACCATGAAACTCAAACCGATTATGACAGCAGCAATCCAAGCTGTGAGATTTGAGACAAGATTACTGTTCCGATGGCCAACTGTACGTTGCATGCTCAAGAGTAAGCTCAGCGCACAGCTTGGTCATATTACAACTCGGAGGGCCAAACTGACAACGTGGTATACAAAGAGATCCTTAACAAATAATTATTGGCATATTTTCCCTCAGTTTAAAAGGTTTAATTTTCTTCTTAATAAAATTTTAAGGCAGTACTTTGCTGCTGCGAAGCACAGGTATTTTGCTGGTTATATATATATGTACATTGTGAAAACTCCACGCTGTATGTACCAGGAGCCAACCTTTCCAAAGTGTTTCCTCCCCTGGAGCGCTAGATGGCAGCACCCCTGGGTTGTAGCGGTACCTTGGACTGTTGCAGGGCTTCATGAGAGTTGGAGTTGGACACAGCCCTTTTGGGAACTGGGTGCCGCCAAGGAGTGCTGCAACGGCTGATGAACTCTGCAGAAGAAGTGCTGCCAGAAGTAGAGCAACAGTACCTGGAGCAATTCCGGATGTCTTATAAAGGAGCAGCAGACACCACTCTGAGAGCCAGAGTCGGGAGGAGGAGCTCGCTGGGAGGAGTGGAGGAGAAAAGGAAAAGAGTGTTGTGTTGTGTTGTGTTTGGGACTGTGTTGAACTTGTGAGGAGCGGGAAGGCATTGCCCACAAGGTAAAAAAGTAAATAAAAACTCACGTGTGCAAGTAATAATTTTATTGACCTTTGCTTTCTGTAGGTTTCATTTACTATGCATGTTCATGACATTACCAGATTTATTTTAACTGAGGTTTCCCATCTTTCTGAAATTTTTACACAATTCAAGCACCAACATTTATTTTTGGCTTATTAGTAGTCTTGTGCTTGCCTGCTCATTTTCACATATTTATTCATAGTTTATTCCAGCAACTTTATGCCTGATCTGGCCCATATTACATTTGCTCATTTTATAAACCTCAGCTGACTAGCTAGCTGACCTACAGCTTTTCACTTTGGAGTATGTTTATGACATCATGTAATTAAAAGTGTTTATGGTCATTGTAGACTATGACATTCTTTATCTGTGCATATCTTATTTACTGCCTCTGTTAGACAGGTTGATTTTCTTGAATGAGGACAGCTGCTAGCCCACTACTGGCATCATAGAATATCTCTACAGGCTTTGCCAGGTCAAAAATCATAAGTACTGGTGGGTGCATGTACAATTCCTTGACTCTATCAAAGCCTTTTTGTTGTGCTTTTTGCAAAGCAAATTCTGTTGTGCTCTTGAGCTGATAGTGTAGTGGATTGTCCACTTCACTGAGGTTTGGAATACATTTTTTCATCTGTTATTAAATGTCCCATATATGGCAATGAGGTTTGATGGGTGTGACAATTATAAAAATTAAGCTTTAGTTTATAGTTTGTGGCCCTTTATATTACTTTACTCCTTTATTGTGGGTGCTGAAACAAGGATATAATCTATGATACCCACAGCTCCATTAATGCTTTCTAGCATTTCATCGGTTGTAATTTGAAAATTTTGGGTGCACATTTAAGACCAAAGGGTAGACGCCAACTAAACTTTCCAATTGTAGTATTGTAGATTGTGAGAAATAATGGTAGTTCATCTTATTCTATTAGAAGAAATCTAGACTTTGCATCTGAAACTGAGAAGACTTTTGCTCCAACTATGGTGGACTCAACTTCTTCTACGGTGTGCATAGGATAATGTTCCCTTTTATTACTTTATTCAAATCACTGGAAATATATGTACAGTAAATCCTGATCTTTCCATGGTATACATAAGCTATCATACACCTAACCCACTCTGTAGGTTGATCTGCTTTGGTGATGTAACCATTTTCTAACATTTTATTATGTTTTTCACTTTTTTCTGAGAGCAGCTGGCTGGTGATGCACTCGGTGTACTGTACCTTTTACATTTGATTTGATCTTGATTGTATATTATCTGGCAGAACTCTTGTGGTATTTGCCAGTTCTTGGAAGTCAACCAGCACAACTGGTACATTATGCTTTACAGTGGTGTTACTTGTACTGTTTCTTTTTCTCTCTTTTAAGTAATTCTGTGCGAGTCAAGACAAACTACTAAACCTAAAGTTTCTGCTAAGGTGCCACAGAGCCTGTTGCAGATCTATAATTCAAACTGTGCTTTAATTTTGCATGCATTGTACTTAACTGGAAGATCTACTGTCGCTATGGGCTTCTTCTTGTGGTTGGATCAGCAGCAAAATATTCTGTTTAAACGTTTCAGCTTGCCTTTATGCATGCGTTTTTGTGTCAGATTCAGTGTGTTACAGTTTGCCCCTGTACATTCTAAACTGCACATACAGTACCAGGCATTCCAACAGTACAGTTCACTTGTCATCTGCAGCTGCTACTGATGCTGGAGTAACTGTGTTAGATATAAAGACAGTTTCTTGCATACTGAAGTGACTTTAGCTGCAGGTGGAAGTCCCATTTACTTATGGTGCCAAGCAGAGTTGTGTTGCAGTGCAGCAGTCTATGAGCTAGTGAAACCACTGTGAAGAAGCTATCTGTTGCTATGGTTCTGCCTTTGTCCAGAAATGGCTTCATAAGTCTTATGACCATAGACTCGGAAAATCTTTGCTCTGGGTTGTAAATCAAAACACAGTTCTCAACAAAATGTTGCCACATGTCTGAAATTGCAGCAAACCTGTCATTTTTAACAGGTGTCTTTGTTGTGAAAGAGCAAATGCTGCATGATAGTCTGATTGTATCTTTGATTTGTGGTACAACAAATAGTTCTGAGCAGGCATCAACAACAGTAGCAACTGTGGTCATCGCTCCTCTTGTGAAAAGAATGGAGATAAACATCATCAACTCAGAAGGAGAGGCAAGTTTGTTGTACCACGTGAACATGTATCAAACTGAATAATAAAAAAGCGTAACTTTAACAAGTACCCAGAATTTACACCAGATGTTACAGACTCAAATCAGATGTATGTTTTATTATATTATAGTAATAATAATAGCAGTTCACTAATCAAAATGAGGAGCACTCAGACTCAGACCTGGGACCTTTTGGTTATAAGGAAGCAGTTCTAACCTCTGCACCACCCAAGACTCAATATCAAGTTTCTGTCGATTGACATTTGAACTTGGGTTTTTAACTCATTGGCAGCAACATATAAATTGATTGATTTTTTTTTTTGCTTTGGTTATATCTATACTAATAAAGGCAAAGCTCTCACTGACTCATCACTAATTCTCCAACTTCCCGTGTAGGTAGAAGGCTGAAATTTGGCAGGCTCATTCCTTACAACTAACTTACAAAAGTTGGGCAGGTTTCATTTCGAAATTCTATGTGTAATGGTCATAACTGGAACCTATTTTCTCCATATACTGTAATGGATGTTAGCCCGCTGGTCGTGGGGCGGGCTGCGTGTGACATCATCACACCTCCACGTAATCACGTGAACTGACTGTGACGCAGTCGTAGAAAGAAGGAAGAGCTCCCAAATTGCGCTGAAGAAAAGCGCTGAATACTTTATTGCGAGATACAAGTTTAATGAGAAGACACGGGTATAAGCGAGACTTTGGATCACTTTGTAACGGAGTTAAAATTGCTGTAGCGAGAAACTTTTAAGTCCCGGGTCTTAGCTAACATTAAATAGCGCCGTGGACATCAAGATCGCACGAAATAGCACAGGCACAGCTCAGAAGCTTGATGCATGTACTCCAAGCAGCTCACGTGAACTGACTATGAACGCAGGTATGCAGAGAAAGCAAGAACTCTAAAGAGCGAGGAGAGTTTGCTCACGTCAACGCGTCTGCAAAAATGGCGTTTCCTGCACTGCAAAAATACTACAAAGTCGGGCAGCGGGGCGCTGGCGTGCGTAGCTGTGCTGGCCTTTGAGCGCTGACTGCGCTTCTGCCTTAAGTGAAAGTAAACGCTTTTAATTTTTTCCCCCTTCCATGAGCTATAGCCCAGACAACTGTAAACACGGGATCCCATTTCTAGACCAGCGGGAAACTAATATTAAGCACTTTCTTTTACATGCTACGATTATGAGGTCGTCAGGTCGGATTATGAAGACACGCACAGGAGTGGAGGACCGCGGTGCCATCCCAGACAATTAATGGCAGGGCCGTCTCTCCAGTCTACACGATACCCACCGCGACGCTCATATCGTCAGCGAAGAACTCTCTCTACACTATATTAAAGAAAAAGGCAAATACACCTTTTTTCCTTTTATCCCCAACCAAAGCCTTTCTCTCTTAACACTGCAGAGGACACAAAACTAATTTTCTTTAATTGCTGGTAATGCGTTAAGGCACATTACCAGAGGCAGAAACTGACGTTTACATAGAAAATGTAATTTCTATACCACAGCTGTTGTGTAGCGCCTTTCAAAAGGGATCAACTACCAAGATATCATCCATATACATTTTAGCTACTGTTAGTACTACTTACCTATTGTGTTATATATATATAATGCCAGCAGCACTCATCACAATGACAAAACAATTACATTGTTAATCATGCTACATTATTATTAAAATGTTTCCTTTTCTTTTTCATTACTTCTTTAACACACTACTTCTCCGCTGCTGACAGCGCGGGTATTTTGCTAGTTCTTGAATAAAAGTCTTCACACATTCACGTCATTATTAGTATAACATGGAGAAAATTTCTGCTTTAGGTATTTCCTTCATCCTACACTTACACAGATCATTGCAGACATACACAAATGAAATGTATGTATTCCAAATAACAATACAGTATATTATTTACTTTATACAACTCTAGGCACCTCACACTGCAGTCCTATAAAGAGACTTGAGCTGGGAGAAGTTTGTGATGGACTTCACCTTCATTGCTAGGAGGGATGGGATAGCAGTCTGCTTGCTGCTTGTGCTGATCAACACATTTGCAAAAAAAAAAAACGCCAATGAGATATGCAAAGGAATTTAAAGTGTCCTGGATTATGAGATTTTTCTTAGCTCAGGATTCTAGTGTTAAGGAATGGCTTCTTACTACCGTCATATGCCAAACCTGCCAAAAAATATTCTCTTCATAGTAGAAACTGAGACTTGCTTTCTTGTGACCACTGTCAAACTGTGCTTGAAGCTGTTGTGCTGTGAGGAGCCTACCACCAAGGTTACCCTCAGAAACTTGTTTTCTGATTTAATTGAGATTTTGGGTTGGCCAGATCTCTTCCTATCAGAGTTTCTTCCAGTTTCCAGTTGCCTTTGGATTATATACAGTAAGACACTGTAATCAATGACAATTTGATTATTTTGGACTTTCTCTAAATGAAGGCCTACACTTCTAAGGGTAATAATGCAGTGTCTAATTTCACTTGTTAATTGACATTTTCTTGACATTATCACAGGAGTTTACAACTTTTACCACGTAATATTGCCCAGGTAGTACTTCAGAGGGTTTAGCAACACAGTCTGTTCCAAATCTGCTTTAAGACAGACAGGGGTTTTTAAGTAATTAACAGAATTTAGGGACATCTGTACAAATTGTCTGTCTCAACTTACATGGTTTAATTTATTAAAATGGCTATAGAACATCTGTAGGTTGTAACCTATTAGTTGTTGTCAGAAGAAGGTTCATTTGTAAAATTCAGAACTTTTTATTTTTCTAGTTGTAGCCAACCTAAAGTTTAAATGTAAACATCTGGCAGTTTACTGCTTACCTTTTTACCATTTTAGGTCATCTATTACACTTCAACTGATTAAATTTGAAGATAAACTGGAAAAACTGAAGTGTTCTAAAGATTTTGACCAGTAGTGTATATATATTGACATTCATGTATAATGCTTAAGTAAATGTAAATATATACTCTATATTAAACTTAAGACATTATGTATATTAGCTTCAGGGAGTTCACAGGTTAGACTGTTGTAAATCAACTTGTTTTCCCATTGTAATGGAATTTTGAGGGAGAAACATCATACAAATCCACTTTCTGTTTGACCAATTTCAGGGTTTCAAATAAGGTGATCCATACTGGGCCGGTTCTAGACAGGCATATATGAGGGGGCAGACAGAAATGTGAAGGGGCACATGGTGAGCGGAGGGGGAAAGGGTGGGAGTGCTCTGGATAACTGTTTTTGTCATATAATTGGATTGCACTTTGCCTCTACCCTAAGACCTGTCCCACCTGAAGGCTAAGCTTCTGCTGGTGTAGCTCTTAGGGTCACTGAGGCATGCAAACCCTCTGACCACAATAAGGTGGCAATCCCTCAGGAGGAAAACTCAAAAATAAAACAACAAAAAATAAAATAAAATATTCCTCATCAAATTATAACAACTAAAAACATGACATTTACCTTAATTGGATGGCCTATATCAAATATATTAGAACCCAACAATAACATTTCTCACTATTGCCAATACTAACAAAACTAAAAAGGGTAGGCCAAGTTATAAAAAAAAAATCAATTCACCAAGTCTTGAAAAATAAAAAAATAAAATAAAGAATGAAATAAAACATCCATCAGATCTTTACAACAACGACATCAAATGTATCTTATTTGGATGGCTAATTCTCAAATAAATTTGCAAAATAAAGTAAGAATAAATAAGACCTCTCAATATAGCCAATATTTACAAAACTAAAAAGGGTTGGCATAGTAATTAAAAACAAAACAATTCACCATGTCTTTTCCTACAATTCCCAAACTAATTTGTAGAACACAACAGATTTAG
>NW_024384526.1:0-7849 GCF_016835505.1 Polypterus senegalus
CTGTTCCCCCAACCAGCTCGGCCCTTGCTTCAGAACCACCTGCCCCGCCCACGGGCCCGGCAGTCCACTGCACAACCACTGCACTTCCTGACCCTGACCGGAAGCAACGTGAGGGCCCCATGGATGTGGCACCAGCTATCATTGGGCACCCCGGCCACCTAAAGCCCCGCCACCCAGCCCCTCTCCGGCGGCTGACACGCCAGTCCCTCCGCTCCACCCGAAGGCAGGACCCTCAGTGCCCCACACCCACTGCCTGGTGGTGGAAGAAAAAGCAGGAGGTGGACGAGCTGGCACGACAGCAATGAATCCCCCCCAAACAAAGAGGAAAAGATAGAGCGTCATATGTGGCTGTGGCCGTCCAAAACCAAAGAGTCCCACAGCCAATTTGGGGGGGAATTCTATTGCTCCACGTCAGCTGGCAAAACCATCGAGGAGTGGCTGGGGGGAAAGAGAAGGGAAAAGCAAAAAAGTGCCGGGGGGGATGGCCACTAACCAATTTTGTTTTATTAATCTGTAGATGGAGCCCATACATTTGCTTTTTATTTTTTTAATAACTGCCTGGCACTTTATGTGTTGGCAGAAAGGGAGAACCTACTCATTTATTTTGAAGTTGTTTTTACTTTTTTTTTTTTCCCCAATCTTTGCAAATGACTGCCACTTTTTATGTTGGCAAGGAGGCCTCCTTCCTGTTTCAAGCTGTTTTTACTTTTTTTTTGCAATCTTTAAAATGAGTGGCACTTTGTATGTTGGCAAGGAGACCTCCTTCCTGTTTCAAGCTGTTGTTACGTTGGCAGGCCTCCCTCTCAAATGTCTTTTTTAATTTTGGACTTCATCTACAGGTTATGGCAATATTTTTTTATATTCTATGTATATAGTTTTTTCATTAAATTTTTAGTGTATGTATTAGTTATTTCGATTGTTTTTTCATGTATATAGTTACTTCATGTTCTTTTTTCCTGAGTGATTGTTTGATTTCTATTAGTTATTTCATGTTCTATTTATTGTATATAGTTATTTAATGGTTTTTTGTATTGTTTGATATTTCGTTTATAAAACTTATTGATTGAATCGTTCTGTCTGCCTTGCCTCTGTCCCGCCGACGCCACTTTAAGGGCTCTCTGTTTACCTTAAAGTGAAAAATAAATAAATAAATTATCTGTATTATTATTTTCTATGACATTTGTATTTAATGATTTTGCTTATTTTTAGATCTCTTAAACAGAAGTCATATGTAAAATATTTAAAGGCTCATTACATTACTATCATATCTTTGCATTCAATTTATAGTGGCACAGAATGAAAACGTTTGTTTTGCTCCTTCTGTTTGCAAGATTTTTTTTTTTTTTAATGTTGTATGGTATAAAATGACTATTATTATTACCCATCCATCCATCTTCTAACCGCTGAATCTGAACACAGGGTCACGGGGTCTGCTGAGCAATCCCAGCCAACACAGGGGCACAAGGCAGGAACCAATCCTGGGTAGGGTGCCAACCCACCCAGGACACACACACAAACATACCCACACACCAAGGCCAATTTAGAATCGCCAATCCACCTAACCAGCATGTCTTTGGACTGTGGAGGAAACTCACGCAGACACGGGAGAACATCTAACTCCTAGCAGGAGGACCCAGAAGCAACCGGGTCTCTTAACTGCAAGGCAGCAGCACTACCACTGCGCCACCGTGTCACCCCATTATTATTATTTAAAGCATTTTTCATTTCAGTGCATTTTAATTGAATTAGACATTGTTGTTTAGTGAATTTCTTAATAAGAACATATGAATTTTTTACAAACAAGCTGTCCCAGTATCTCACTTCATTCTGTACACCTCTGACTATAAATATAACAGCAAGACAGGTTGCTTGTAGAAGTTCTCAGATGATTCTGCACTTTTGGTGTGCATTAATAAGTGGGATGAACTGTCAACATCTTAACATCAGCAAAACCAACAAACTGCCTATTGACTTTTGCTGCACAAAGAGCCTCTAAATGTCCGGTCACTATTGAGGGAGTGTATGTAGAGGTGGTCAAAACCTAAAAGTACTTGGGATCCACATTAACTGACAAGTTGAACTGGTCTCAGACCACATTGGAACTAAGAAGAAAGGGCAGAGCAGACTTTCTCTTTTAGGGAGACTGAGCCCTTTAATGTGAAGTGGCATCCTTCACATCTTCTACAATTCTGTGTGTGGCAGTGCGTGTGCTGGGCTAGATGCATCCAGCTCAAGAGTGGCCCACTGAATCAACAGGCTAATTTAGGGCAGGCTCAGTTATGAGACACACTTTGGACCCCTGGAGGTCGAGTGGAGGAGAGAATTAAACAAAACTGAGTGCCACTTATGAGCAATGCTGCACATCATTTTTGTGGCACACTATCACTGAGGATTTTCAGACAATGGATTATTCAGCAGAAGTGTGTGAAGGAACACTACAGGGCTCCTTTATACCAACAACACACCTGTATAGCACCTCACTGTGACAGCCAAGTCATAAGATTTTCTTTGTTTAAATTTTCTTGCTTTATAGTCATTCTTGTGTGTTCAGACCATAGTCTTTCTTTCTTTCTTTCCTCTCTCAATTTATGTAATTTATTTAAAGAGTGTGGAAAGACAGCCACCAGGCACAGATAGACAGACACCAAATGTCCAAAAACTCACATGTTTATTATAAGAAACAGCACCACAATGCCTAAAACAACCAGTCTCTTCAGTTTCTCTCAGTATTTCTGCCGCCTTTACTCCTCTCCTCTCCTCCCAAGTTCTGTCTTCTTACTTCCAACTCTGGCTCGTCTACTGAAGAGAGGCAGCCTTTATCAATAACCAGGTGTGCAGGGCAGGACTCCGGAGTTGTATTGGAAGTGTGTATATAGGCTGAACAGCACCAGATGTGCTCCAGGTGCTCTGTGACGATCTTCCATCGGCACTTCCTGGAGTGGTGGAAGTGCCGCATGAGCAGCCAGAAGCACTCCAGGTCCCTGGAATTCCTTCTGGCAGCACTTCCAAGGATTCCATAAATGTCCAGGCACCCCCTGGCAGTGGGCCAGGGGAGGTATTGGCCCTCTCCCAGTTCTTCCAGGCGTCCGCCACAAGAGTTTCTGTAAAAAGCCAAATCTGTCTATCTAGGTACTTCTTAAAGGTTGTTTGTTAAGGTTTCTACTTCATCTTCATGACTTGGTAGTTTGTTCTGGATTCACGAAATCTTTCCATAAAGAACTTCTTTCTGACTTCAGTTTTAAATGCACTTCCCTTTCATTTACATTGATGTCCCTCGATGACATGATTAACTCTTAAGGTGAAAGAGCTCTGCAAAAGATAACAAAGAAGGGATCAGGTTTCAAGGTACAAAATCTTTATTGCTGAACAGGCCTCAGCTGAAGAAGAGTGAGGTGCTTGCATTTCCCATCCAGAAACTCAAAAGCAGGTGCGTGCTTTCCTAGGACTTGCTAGTTATTGTAGGAGCTTCATTGCAAATTTTGCAATTAGAGCTGCTCCTCTTACTGATCTTACAAGGGGCAGAAAAAATGCTGCATTGTCCCATCCGATGATTGTGAACAGCTCTTCTGCGATTTAAGACTGCTTTCTCAGTGTACCCAGTTTTAAGGAAACTCTCTTTGGAGTACATCCTGCAGGCAGACGCAAGTGTGTTTGGTATAGAGGCTGTCCTGTCTCAGGTTTTCGATGGTGAGGAGCATCCCATCAGATTTTTGAGTAGAAAGCTGCTTCCCAAGAAGTGTAATTACTCGACCACTAAGAAAGAGTGTTTGGTAATTATATGGGCTGTGGAAGCACTCTGTTATTACTTGTGGGGTCATAATTTACCTTGGTGCCCATCACGCTCCTCTACAGTGGTTTAAGAATAAAAGAGATACAATTCTAACCCACTAGGTGGTTCATTAGCTCACAGTCATTTAATTTTATTGTCCATCCCAGTCCCAGCTCTGCATTTCAGTGCTGATGTCCTTTCTTGCTGGAGCCTGGTTTGAACTGTCGCAGTTCACAGAGGTGTGAGCAAGCTGAGGATAGGGTTGTAACACCGCAGGTGGAATGGTGACAGAAACTCCCACTTAAACAGTATTTCCATAAGAAACAAACACACTCTCAACCATCTTCTTTGCAGGATCAGATGCAGGTTTACAGGCTTACCGTGCAACATGCTTCTCACACAAGGTTTAGAACATTTAAAAGACTGAGCCCCAGTCAACCTAACAGCTGACTCTCCTGTCCTCTATCCCTCAGACTGCATCTGCTCCAGTCACTGCTCCCGAGTCACTGGACCTGCTTGATGAAGAGAACTTTGAGTTCTTTAGAAAAGTTTGACATTTACAACATGTCTGCTTTTCTGCTGTTGACAAACCTGTTCTGAACAAGCTCTTGTGTTTGTTCCTGCCTGTTCAACAATAAAAGATTTTGTCCCTGGAAACTTGATCCTTTCTTAGTCTTCTGTGCAATTCTGGACCCAAACTGATAATATATAATATGGGTTTCAAAAGATGAAACGTTTAGGTTTTTTTGGGTGTCACTAAAGTGGCTTGTAAATAAGTGTGTGTGTATTTTCAATGGACGGGTGTCAATAAAACCAAATTTATTTATATAGACATTTCATACAAACAGTAGCTCAAAGTGCTTTACATTTTAAAAGAATAGAAAAATGAAAGACACGATTTATAAAATAAAATAAACATTAAATTAACATAGAATAAGAGTAAGGTTCAATGGCGAAGAAAAAACAAAAACCCAGGACGGCGGGGAGAAAAAATAAAATCTGTAGGGATTCCAACATGAGACCGCCCAGTCCCTCTGGGCATTCTACCAACATAAATGAAACAGTCCTCTTTGGATTTAGGGTTCTCACGGAAGGGCTTGAGATGATGAGGTCGTAGACTTCTGCCTTTAATCCGTCCATCATTGTTGGAGCATCATGAAGCTTTGGTAGGTGGAGGGGCTGAGCCACCACCACAAAAAACCCGGAAAAAAACAGAAAGAGGTAGGGGTCAGTCGAATTTTAGAATGAAGTTTTTATGAGGAAAATTGAACAACAAAGTATCAGGATTGTTAAATTAAATTAAATTAAGTTATAGAAAGGCCATGTTAAAGTAATGTGTTTTCAGAGTGTTTTAAAGTGTCACTGTATCACCCTGAAATTCTGCGCAGGTGTTGACAAAGGTGCATAAAGAGAAAGGCCTCACCACTTCTTTTAAGTTTTGTTCTTGGAATTCTAAGAGACACTCATTTGAGGATCTGAGGATTACGATTTGGAATATAAGGTGTCAGACATTCCGATATATAAGGTGGGGTGGATTATTTAAGGCTTTATAAACCATAAGCAGAATTTTAAAGTCAATTTGAATGACACAGGTAACCAGTGTAGTGACATTAAAACTGGAGAAATGTGTTGGACTTTTCCTAGTTAGGATTCTAGCAGCTGCATTCTGCACTAAGTGAAACGATTTATATCTTTTGGGTAGTCCTGAGAGGAGTCCCGTTGTAGTAATCTAGTAAACTGAAAACAAACGCGTGAACTAATTTCTCAGCATCTTTCCAGTGATATAAGGTCTAACTTTACTTATGTTTCTGTGAAAAATGCTGCCCCTAATGATCTGATTAATATGTGATTAAAAATTCCCAGATTACGTCACAAAATCACCCTAAGCTTTTACCTCCGTTTTTTAACCAATGTATCCAGTTTATTTTAATAGCCCATTGTATCCATTATTGGTGATCACTAGATTTCAGTTTTCTCTTTATTTAACGAAAAAATTACTATTCATCCATTCTGAGATACAGTCAGACATTCTCTAGTGAATCAATAGAATCAGGGTCATGATATAAAAAGGGAGGGTTTTCCCATATAATAGCTGATGTTAATGATTAAAAATATAATTAGGTGGAAAATGGATAGATGGACTGATATGCACATGTGTTGTATATGTAAAGATTTTGGGGATAGGAAGACTAATTAACCATATAATAATGAATTGCCCTTCCCAAAATTTCTTCCATTTTTAATATTTTTACTATTATTTTGGGGAGTTTTCTTTGTGTCAAAAATATGGTCTATTAACTACAATTACCAGAGTCTGCGAAAAACCTAGATCTGACCCACCTTAAAAAGTAGATTTTCTGCCAGCTCTTTTGTCCTCTAAATTGCATAAAGACAAGCTGCAAGCAGCAGCTATTCCATCCCCACCGACTTAGAACGGATGACTTCTCCCAGCTCATGCCTTGATTGATTGTCTGGGGGAAGGGAGTTTTAGAGGGGAAAAAATGACTATTTGGAACACCGATTTCATGTGTTTCCATTTCTAAATCTGTGTAAACATTTTTTAAAACAGAAACCTTTCATATTTTAGTAATAAATGTTTCAAAAAGTAGGATAAACTGTAGAATTGTGAAGCCTGAGGTCCAAAAGATCAAATAAACATTTTCACAAAAGTTCAAGAGACCCAGTTGATTCCTCTGGAAGAAAGTGTTATTTTTTTTTTTTTATAACCTCAAACGGAAAAAAATGTGTAAATTTGTATGTAAATGGTTTAAAATAAGATTCGGGTTTTTTCTGATTAATTCATGCTTTCATTGATCATAGCTAATACTGTTATCAAGTGGTGCTATTTTTGCCTGTTGTATACAATCTATCTAGCGCTTTTACATCTATCTCCCCCCTCACTGCCCGCTTGCCTGTGTGAAGCGTGTGTCAGTTGATATATGATTTAATGTATTTCTTTTTGACAGCCTCAGTTAAAATCATACCTATTAAATAAAAATACTATATAGCTAATACTGTTTGAATGATTACACCCACCAAGGGGGGGTACTGACTGTCTTTCTCAGTTCCCTGAGACCTTTTTCCCAGAAATCCTACCAGGTTCTGGTACTTTGAAGACGTCACTTCCGGGGCCCGGACTTTGGGAGGAAACCTAAAAGAAAACAAGGAGAACATGCTAACTCCAAGGGGGGACCGGGAAGCAAACCCAGGTCTCCCCTTGCAGGCAGCAGCGCTACCACTACACCACTGTTCCACCTTATTTTAAAGATCGACTGGGTAAGGACAAATGGATTATGCAACATGAGTAAAGTGAAATTTTTTAAAACTTTCATGAATGTTTTTCATTTCATTTGCTGTTATAACACAATAAACAACTACCTCACAAAAACTACTTGTAGTAATAATACAAAACAATTGGGGTTTTTGGGTGGAGTATTCATTTAAGTGGACTGTCTTCTATGGTTAATGATGAACTACTAGGGTTTTTATTCCAGACTATGTGCATGAGATACCTAAACAGGATACTGGTTTTCCAAATAACCTCTTTTTTTACCTGAATATTTTTTTTTTCTTTTTCTGAAGTATACATTATTGTAATCAGCAGCTTCTTGAGGACAAGAATGAAAAGGCAGTTTATATATTCTAAGACGGTGTTTATTAAACTTTTGGGGTTTGAGCCAAAAGGTTTTAAGTGTACCACTGTGATCTGTGAGTTTTATTCCACCTTACATTTTTTAAGATAGATGACTGTGGCCATGAATAAACACAGCTGCAGTAAACTGACAGGGAGAAAACATGATCCAAGCAAAATAACAGTGTGATGGGAAGAGACAAGTCGGAGACAACTAGGTAGGCTTTAAAAGAAAGCAAAGGGGTACTAATGGTCTGATAGTCGTTTATTGTTTAAAAGTTACTTTGTTATTTTACATTATGGCAGCAACAGAATGTAGCCCATGTTTTGCAGAGCATGTTCTAAATTGGAACGAAAGACCATGAGAAAAGTATAAAAAGGTCTTGGGATTGCAATACAAAATGAGAGCTCACCTATGGGTAGATGGAAACATACCTCCCTGCCAAAAA
>NW_024384527.1:0-7798 GCF_016835505.1 Polypterus senegalus
GCCTCAGAGAAGCAAGAATCATAAATAGTGAAACATGAGACAGAAATCGAACAAAATCTGTTAACAAAAGTCAGTCCTATCTGAAACCAAGAGTATAGTCAAAAAAGAAAAGCATGAAGTATGGAACCGGATGAGGATCAAAGCAACTGACAAGTATCTTCCATCAGATGCGCAGTGCTACTGATGTTATAAGCCCCGACCTCCTACCTGAACACCAGGCAATACTATAGTATATTTCTCTATTATGATAAAAAAAAATCCTGGGACGTGATGAGACTTTTTAGCCTGGGGCCGAGACACGACTTTTTCAGATAGATACATGTCCCATGAAAAGAGACTTTGTGCCAAGAGATTTAACCATGCCAGACAAAGAGTAGATGACAAAGTAGGATGTCATAAAGAAGTTAAAAACGTTGGCACGATACACATGCAGAGCAGGTTAGAGATAATGAAAGTACTAAAATTAGAAAGTCTCAAAAAAATAATAGTAAAGATCATTAGCACAAACAAAGCGGTGAAGTACGCAACAGCGAAAGAGATTGACTTTAGATCGTCTAATTCATGTTGCCATCAGGGAAAAGTAGTGTTTCTTCCCAATGAAGAGGTATCTCGAGAATTAAAAGATTTGTTGTTTGGTGAAAGTGAAATCCACTTACGTGAGTGGCAGAGATGCAAAGTGGCTGGCGCATAGTGCAGTCCGGGAGGTTGGTGGCTAAGTGAGCAGGGGAAAACCCCTAGTTTTATTTAAAAAAAAAATATATATATACAGTCATGTGAAACATTAGGACACCCTTTGAAAGCATGTGGTTTTTGTAACATTTTTAATAAATGGTTATTTCATCTCCGTTTCAACAATACAGAGAGTTAAAGTAATCCAACTAAACAAAGAAAACTGAAGAAAAGTCTTTTCAAGATCTTCTGTAAATGTCATTCTACAAAAATGCCTATTCTAACTTAGGAAAAGATAGGACACCCTTGCCCCTAATAGCGAGTTGTTACCTCCTTTGGCTGAAATAACTGCAGTGAGAGCGGTTCTTGTAGCCATCTACCAGTCTTCGACATCGGTCTGAGGAAATTTTACCCCACTCCTCAATGCAGAACTTTTTCAGCTGTGAGATGTTTGAGGGTTTCTTGCATACAGCCCTTTTCAAGTCACCCACAGCATCTCAATGGGATTCAAATCTGGACTTTGACTTGGCCATTCCAGGACTCTCCATTTCTTCTTTTTCAGCCAATCTTTGGTTGATTTACTAGTATGTTTTGGGTCATTGTCATGTTGCATGGTCCAGTTCGCTTCAGCTTTAATTTTCTAACTGATGGTCTCACATGTTCTTCAAGCACCTTCTGATACACAGTAGAATTCATTGTGGATTCTATGATGGTGAGCTGACCAGGTCCTGCTGCAGCAAAGCAGCCCCAAACCATGACACTTCCACCTCCATGCTTCACAGTTGGTATGAGGTTCTTTTCTTGGAATGCTGTGTTTGGTTACAACAAAAATGTCCACTCATCTGGCCACCAAATAATTCAATTTTGGACTCATCTGTCCAAAGAACATTATTCCAGAAGTCCTGGTCTTTCTAATTATCTCTGGCAAATGTCAGTCTGGCCTCGATGTTTCTTGGAAAGCTAAAGGTTTCCTCCTTGCACACCTCCCATGCAAGTTAAACTTGTACAGCTCTCTTTCTGATTGGAGGTGTGCATTCTCTATCAACAGTAGCCAGAGCCTGCTGTAGTTCTCGAGATGACACTTTAGGGTTTTGGAGACCTCTTTAGCATCTTGCGGTCTGCTCTTGGGGTGAACTTGCTGGGCGACCAGTCCCAAGGCATGTTGGCAGTTGTTTTGAAAGCCCTCCACTTGTAGACTATCTTCCGGACAGTGGAATGGCTGATTTCAAAATCTTTTGAGATCTTTTTAAATCCCTTCCCAGACTCATAGGCTGCTACAATCTTTTTTCTGAAGTCCTCTGACAGCTCTCTTTGTTCTCACCATGGTGCTCACTCACTTCAACAGTCAGGAGCACACCAAACTAAATGTCTGAGGTTTTAAATAGGGCAAGCCTCATTCAACATGCAGAGTAACGATCTACTAATTATGTGCACCTGGTGTGATATACCTGTGTGAGATCTGAGCCAATTTAAGAGGGAATACATGTGAGGGTGTCCTATCTTTTTCCTCAGTTAGAATAGGCATTTTTTGTAGAATGACATTTACAGAAGATCTTGAAAAGACTTTTCTTCAGTTTTCTTTGTTTAGTTGGATTACTTTAATCTCTGTATTGTTGAAACGGAGATGAAATAACCATTTATTAAAAATGTTACAAAAACCACATAGCTTTCAAAGGTGTCTAATGTTTACATGACTGTGTATATATATATATATATATATATGTTGTGGAAGGACCCGACACAGACAGGCAGACACGCTCACGCCACCCACAAAACACGCTTATTTACAATATATACAACACTAATTGGTCACACAGACCCAGTCACGTGCACATAAACCCCAAACAAAGTCCTGGCCACTCAATGCCTTCTCTTCGGGCCGCCTCCACAGCTCTCCTGAGCTTTGTCCTTCCCTCCGACTCCAGCCTCGAATGAATGGAGATGGCCCCTTTATATGGTTCCCGGATGAGCACCAGGTGTTCCGGCATTCCTCCTCTGCCACGCCCCAGCGTGGCGGAAGTGCCGGCTGCTCTCCGGGCGCCGTCATAAATCTTCCCCCCAGCACTTCCTGGTGTGGCGGAAGTGCTGGGGTAGCAGGTCCCAAGGCATTGGGGCCTCCTGGCGGTGACCACGGGCCCCTACAGGGTGGAGCTTCCATGCCCTGTACCCGTGGCCCCAGAGCAACCCGGAAGGCAACCCCACGTGATCCAGGGTGGGCACAGACCCACATCCAGTCCCTCAGGGCGTCCCGGCGGGTCATGGCCCCTGGCATCCCTGACAATGTATATATTATTTCTTTACATATATTGTCAATGTGTTTTAGAGCATAAAATAAGAATTGGCATATGTCAAAACCTAAGCAGCAAGAAAAGAATTTCAAAAACAAATGCAAATTAAAGCCTGGAAAATTTTAAAAAGAATCCAAAACATAATATGTTTCACTGTATCACTGGTTTTGCTTCCGAAGCCCTGAGGGGACATGGTGCATTTTTTTTTTACGGCAAGCAATCTCATGCCCACTACATACTATCCTGTGCCCACCATATACTTCATACTTTTTCAATTGCACCTGCTAATATTATAGTCACACCATATACCTTAAGATAAATAAGCACCATATACCATTGTGTGTGTTTGAATATGCAAATCAGTATAAATAGCCCTTACGTTTTGCGTTCTGTGAAAAGACAATGGCAAAGCACATGGGGAAAAGAATTTCAGCAAATACCAAATAGTGGCAAGGAAAAACGTACTATTTGTTGGTTTAAGCAGTGATATAAACAACTAAAGGAAGTTGATTGAGTGACAGAGTGGCGGAGAAACTCGAAAGTTTAAGTTCAGAAAGTCCCAAATAAATAAGAAGTGGTCAGATAACAAAGTTGCAGTGAAAAGCGAGTTATAGCCTAATGTCTGGGTGTCGTATGGAAGTGTATTAGGGTACAGAGAAAAGAAAAACAAAATAGGGACACAGTGGAAAAAAATGTCCAAATGTCAACTGTAATCTTGAAATTTCCACTTTAATCACGTAGTTTATTTTGTCATTAAAGTAGAACATCATACACTTCATCTTAAAATCGTTTATTTTACCAGTTTCTCAAATCCAATCATAACTAAAGTAGCACATTAAATGCTTCATATCATTGTGTTCGTCTATGTACTCTTTTGTGTGTGTGAATCACTACGTGTTTCTTAATCGGGCTTTCTTTTACGCCAACAGGTCACAGAATATATTACATTCATGATATTACAGCTCCCTTAACAATTTAAATACTAATATGTATACTTGATATCATTTTACGGTGATAAGAATTAAAGCATGTATTAAACATGAGGGCATGTTGGTGCAGTGGTAGTGATGACCTGGTGCCCCATCCAAAGATTGTTCTTGCTCCCCCACAAAATCCTTGCTACACAGTGCGCGACCCTCGATGAAATAATTCATTACAGCAGTACTGTCTCTTTCAAACGTGCCAACCCCAATTCCTGGCCCTCCTTTTCTTTCTCCAAGTAACCAATAGCCAGACAATCAGCTCTGTAATTAATGTCAAGCCATCTGTAAGCTTAGAACACTAATTTTTCAAAACATTTAAGGAACATTGAAATATCTTCATAGTACATGCCTAATTATTCCATCCATCTATCCATCTAGGGTCGAGCCAGTCCCAGCAGGCATACATTATACAAATGAAGTTAAAAATGTATCTGTATAATGTAATATATACTTTAATGCATTTCATCATAAAAATGATATCAAGAGCTCCAAGAAGATAACACTTGGAAATCTAAATCGAGTTAGAAGCCAGTCGTCATCATCTGTAAGTAGCATCTCTTCTATTTAAATGAATTGAATTCTTTTATTGTTATTGTATGGCACAATGAGATGCAATATGTAAATCTTCTATACATTTATTTTCCTATATAATGACGATAACTGGCTACTAAGTCAATTTAGATTTCTAAGAGCTATCCTCTTGGAGTAGCGTGCTGTTCTAATACTAGGATATATACTTGCGTCATTTTATGATTAAATCCATTAAAGTATGCATATTACATTTTACAGATAAATTGTTAACTTAATTTAAATAATGTATACTGTTAATAATTAAACATGTCACAGTGGTAGGAATGAGCTGGCGATCACATCTAGGGGTTGTTCCTGCCAGTGCTTGATGCTTGTTGGGACTGGCGCAACCCTGGGTAGATGGAAGAGTTAAATATGTATAACGGATATTTTTCAATGTTCCATAAAAGTTTTTGAGAATCAGCGTTCTAACCTTACAACTGGTTTTACATTTATTACAGAGCTTATTGTGTGGCAATTGGTTACATGGAAAAAAAGTGGAAGGACAGGAATTGGGGTTGGTACATTTGACAGAGATGGTACTTCTGCATTAAATTATTCCATTCAGGGTCACATGTGTCCCAGCAAGTATCTTGTGGGAGGCAGGAACAATCCCTGGATGAGGGAGGCAAGAACAGTCCCTGGACAGGGCAAGCTCATTGCCACCACTTTGCCACCGTGCCCACATATTTAATACATTAATGCATTTCATCATGAAAATGATATCAAGTATACATCTTACTACTCTAAAATGTTAAGAGGCTGTAATGTCATGATGTAATGTATTGTGTGTGGCGATCAGTGCCTCAGTGATCCTGTTTATGAAAGAGAAACCCATTTAGTAGAACATAGAACAGATAGAATTTGAAATAAATGATAGTAAATTAAACATTGATTTTAAGTTGATGTTTACAACGTTGTACTTTAATGACTAAATAAACTTTGAGATTAAAGTGGAATTTTAAAATTAAAGTCACATTTCAACCTCTTATCTTCTTCACTGTGTCCCTAATTTTTTCTTTTCTCTGTGCTCTATGCCTTCCATATGACACTCTGACTGTGGTTACAACTCACCTTTTCAACATGACTCTGACATCTGACCACTTCTTTTTATTTGGGCACTGTGTGTGACTTTCTGAACTTGAACTTTTGTGTGCCATTCCATCAATTCCATTTTATTGCTCATACCAATGCCTAAGCCACCAAAAAGTATGTTTTTCCTTGTTTCTACTTCACTGAGTAGGACCTCCACTCGCATTAGCTGAAGTTTTATTTTATACCCTGTGCTTTTGCCATTGTCTTTAAAAAAAAAAAATGAACGCAAGGAGCTGTTTATATTGTTTTGCATATTCAAAGGAGTGTAAACTCTGGGAGGAGTGAGGGTGGGGCTGACAGATACAAGCATGTTGCTGCATTTCATGCTGACTGGAATTTATTGAGTGGAAGTGCATGGAAGTTGGCGTATTCATGGTTTTGTGCATCTGAATTTTGTTTACTTCACACATTTCCACTTTTGTCCGTACACTATGTTTTAGTGTGAATTCTACACACAACATTATACGTGAGGCCCCAGGTTATCTCTTGCATGAGTCCGATTTTGACGAAAAATGAAAATATTTTTTGTAAATTATTTTTTTTTTTATTTCAGTAAGTCTTTCAGCAACATAATAGTTTTGTTTAGTTTAACTTTTGATTTGTTTTAGTTAATTATTGCAGTTTATAAAAATGACGTTTTAGTAATAGTTTTTGTCTTTGTAGTAGTTTTATTAATGAGTATAATATTGGTGCCATGAGATACTAAGTGATGCACACAAGATAGTATGTGGTGCGCACCAGTTTGTTTCCCAGAAAAACAAAATACACCACATCCCCTGTGTCTCTCTGTATTTTCATTCTGGTTTGGTTTGAGCAATTTTTTTTGTATATTTTCTATTGGCATACAAAGGTACTGTACTCAATGCAGGAGTCCTTTATGGATAATAACTGGTGTTTTGGTCAGTTGCATCTGTAGTTTGGGGTGTGATATGTCACCTATGAGTTACAACTGGTGTAGTCTGCTGGATTTTCTGGCTGTCAGCTTGGCAGGGGCCTACATACCAATCATTTTTCTGTGTCTAAAATGCCTAGACAGGATTTCACACTTTGTTCCCAAAATGTGAAAGTCACACCTGAAATTTGAGAAAAAATGTAAAAAGGGTGGAAATCCCACACGAAGCAGACCACCTGTAGGTGAGGAGACAAGAAGAGAAAAAGATTGTGGTAGTGTTATATTCTAGAGTAGACTTTGCATTTTAACCATTGTATTAAATAAAAGAATCTTTTTGGAATTGTACCTGTGTGTCTAGCATTTGTGTTTTTTTGGGTGTGGGATGTCCCCTCAGGAGTACAATGTGAATACCACATTATTTATGCAATCTCACTTTAAAGCTAAGCTTAAGTGAAACATCTGTTTGTACACATCATTTAGCTCTGCATTGTTTGGTTTTAGGAAAGCAGTTTCTCATCTTTTGTCCTATGTTGTCATGGCGTTCTAATTTCTCACCATTCTTTCAATTTTTGTGAATTACTTGATGGTTTAGTATACAAAGGACATTGTTGATCAGACATCTTACATTTGTTCTAAACTGAGGCACTCATTTCTGATCATTGCTTACTGCAAGTATTACAGTACTGTTTGGAAGGAATATCAGGTCACAGATGGGTGTTGAACAGTAACCAGTTTTGTGATGCATTTTTGCTATTTTGCAGTGGTGGTATCCTTTGGATACTTGTGAGGGTGCAGTGTTTATTATGTGCTGCATTTGAAGGTGAAATTCTGCATTTTCAAATTTGAGATTATGGTTTTTTCTTATGAGATAGGCTTTCCTTATGCACCAGTCCCGTGGAAGAGTGTGAGTAACTGTATTTTATTCATAAAGAAAGAAGCGAGAATAATGAGTATGACCACTAGATTATTGCAGTGTTGGCACTTACTCTGCTCTCTAGCTTTTGTAGTGACTGGAGAATGAAACTATAGGTATAAGCAAACAAAACAAAGTTCCATTGCTGAACTGAGAAGCTCACTGTTAGTGATCAAACAGGGATCTTGACAATTCAAGGAGGACATTACAGTAGAACCAATAATGCTGTGACTTAGGAGGACCTAAGTGAATGGTTTTGCCATCTAGTCAGAAACATGTCTGTCCCATGACTCAGAAGAATTATATTGCATGGGCTAGATCCAGGTAGTTCTCTAGATAGAGCTGGAAATAAGCAAGTCTGGTCAGCTATGGTCAACCTGTTGTCCCA
>NW_024384528.1:0-13271 GCF_016835505.1 Polypterus senegalus
ACAATGGCACCTTGACTGCCAGTAGGTATCGGGATGAAATCCTTGGACCTATTGTCAGACCCTATGCTGGTGCACAACAATGCCCGGCCTCATGTGGCAAGAGGATAAAGGAATTGATACCATTGACTGCACCCCCCACCAAATGCTCACTTGCTTGACCTCGATCTGATAGAAAACCTCTATGATTCGATCCATCTGACACCTACCTCAGCCTGTCCAGGAACTCAGTGATGCCCTGGTCCAGATCTAGGAGAAGATCCCCCAGGACACCATCTGTGATCTCATTAGGACGTTATCGGGCATGTGGGGGGCATACAAACTACTGAGTGCGATTTGGAGTTGCTGCAATGACATTTTGGCAAAATGGACCTGCCTGCCTGCCTGCCTGCTTGCTGCATCATTTGTTCCCTTTGATTTTCGGAGTGTCTTCGAGTTCAGCCCTCTCTCTCTGTCAGCTGATCATTTTCATTGCCATCCTTTCATTCCTAACACATCACCATATCACCCCATAGCAGTAGAGACAGCCAGCAGGATTTGCTTTTTCCCATTGAGATCTGATGTGTATTCAAAGTGGTCCTTTTTTGAGCAGTATGTTTGTATGCTTATTCTTTAAGTACTGTATATTAAGTTCATAAAAAAGTAAATATAATCAAATAAATCACAATAACAATAGAAACCCCAGATTCATAGCCCAGATTGCCTTTGCTGTTGGTTGTCTTCCTTTCTAGTCCCTCTCTGTCACTCCAAAATTCATCACAGTGGAGGTGAATGTTATGGAGGAATAAGACAAAGCTGCAGGGCTGAGTCCACCATTAAAGAGGACTCGACTACTGCAGGGTCCAGTAAAAGATTAAGAGAAATGAAATGAGAGGAACAATTAGGAAAGGAGGATTATTAGGGGCTGTGGAAATAACAAAAGAATGAGGGGGGGGGTAATAATGACCGGTGGATGTGGAGGGGCTTGAACTACAGTTTGGCTGGTTTCACATTCAAGCACCGCTTGTCACATTCCATTCATCCATTTTCTTACCCTGGGGGTCAGAGGCAGCTTTGAAATACACCTGGGAATTGATGCCAGTCCATTGCAGGGCATACTGGCACACACATTCACACTCTAAGTCACGTTATACGATGATTATCACAGCAGACACATACAGTCATGGCCAAAATTATCGTCAACCCTGGAATTTTCCCTGAAAATGCACCATTTCTCCCAGAGAATTGTTGCAAAACCAAATGTTTTGGTATCCACGTGTTTAATTCCTTTATGTGCTTTGGAACAACACGAAAAAACGGAGAAAAAAAAGCCAAATCTGACATCATGTCTCTCAAAAACCGGGCTGGACAAAATTATTGGCACCCTTAACTTAATATTTGGTTGCACGCCCTTTGGTAAAAATAACTGAAATCAAGTGCTTCCTATAACCATCACCAAGCTTGTTCTGCCTCTCAACTAAATTTCTGACCCCTCTTCTTGCTCAAGGTCTCTCAGATTTGAAGGGCGTCTTCTCCCAACAGCACTTTTGAGATCTTTCCATAAGTGTTCAGTCAGATTTAGATCTGGACTCATTGCTGGCCACTTCAGAACTCTCCAGTGCTTTGTCTTCCACCAGAGGTATGTTTGGGGTCGTTGTCCTGCTGGAACACCCATGACCTCTGACGCAGACCCAGCTTTCTGACACTGAGCCCTACATTACGCCCCAATATCTTTTGGTAGTCTTCAGATTTCATGATGACTTGCACACAGTCAAGGCATTGGGTGCCAGAGGCAGCAAAACATCCCCAAAACATCTCGGACCCTCCACCATGTTTGACTGTAGGTACTGCATTGTTCTTTTCTTCATAGGCCTCATATTCTGTTTTCTGTAAACAGTAGAATGATGAGCTTTACCATAAAGCTCTACCTTGGTCTCTTCTGTCCACAAGACGTTCGCCCAGAAGGATTTTGGCTTCCTCAAGTACATTTTGTCAAACTCCACTCTGGCTTTGTTACATATGTATCAGCAGTGGGGTCCTCCTGGCTCTCCTGCCATAGCGTTTCGTTTCGTTCAGATGTCGACTGATAGTTCGAGCTGACAATGTGGCACCCTGAGTCTGCAGAACAGCTTGAATACATTTTGAAGTTAATTGGGGCTGTTTGTCCACCATTCGGACTCTCCTTCATTGCAGTCTTTTATCAGTTTTTCTCTTCTGTCCACGTCCAGGGAGATTAGCTACAGTGCCATGTGTTGTGAACTTCTTGATTAGGAACAAAGGAACATGAAGATCTCTGAGATGGACGTGTAGCCTTGAGATTGTTGAGATTTTTCCACAATTTTTTCTCAAGTCCTCAGCTCTACTTTCCGTTCTCCATGCTTAGTGTGGCCCACAGCAGAAAGGTTGAGTCAACTTGTCTCCATTTTAACTGGCTTCAGGTGTGATTGCTATATTGCCAGCACCTGTTTCTGGCCACAGGTGAGTTCAAACGAGCATCATGTGCTTGAAATAAAACGATTTACCTACAATTTGGAAAAGGTGCCAATAATTTTGTCCGGCAAATTTTTGAAGTTCTGTGTGACATGATGTCAGATTTGCCTTTTCTTCTGTTTTTTTTGTGTTGTTCCAATGCACATAAAGGAAATAAACACGTGGATACCAAAACATTTGGAATTGCAATCATTTTCTGGGAAAATTCCAGGGGTGCCGATAATTTCGGCCATGACTGTATGGGGGATATTAGAGGAGGATGGAGAAACTAATGAGACGGTAGGAGAACATGGAAACACACAGTGAACACGCCATCCTGGGTGCCACCACTCTACTTGTAGTATTTAATTGATTTAAAAACATACTGATTTGTGTGTGTGTGTGTGTTATTTCAGATTTACAGGAAGAAATCGGCTCCTCCACATCTTCATTTACTCAGACCGCTCTTCAGTGGGAACTGCAGCAGAAACAGGACAAAGAGGAGATGATGAACACAACAGGATCAGAACATTTGACATCAGACTTTTTCCAGTGTAGTTCTGCTGTTGCTCAGCTAACAGAAGCAGAAGAGATCAACAATGAACACCAGCAACCGCATACACACACCCAAATTCACACTGGAGAGAAACTTCATTGTTGTTTGGAATGTGGGAAACGATTCTCACACAAAAGTAGTCTTCAAAAACATATGACCATCCACACGGGTGAAAAAGCTCATTGTTGTTCTGACTGTGGTAAACGATTCTCACAGCTAAGTAGTCTTCAAAGACACAAAAGAATCCACACTGGAGAAAAACCCTTTTGCTGTCCAGAATGTGGCAAACAGTTTTATGACAAGAGCAGCTGTTTGAAGCACACGCGAATTCATACTGGAGAGAAGCCATATTGTTGTTCTCAATGTGGAAAGAGGTTTTCCCACAGCAGCAGTTTGAGGGTACATACACAAAGTCATACTGGAGAGAAGCCATATGTCTGTTCTGAATGTGGCAAAGGCTATTCCAGCAAGAACAATCTTTACAAACACGCCAAAATTCACACTGGAGAAAAGCCATATTGCTGTTCTGAATGTGGGAAACGATTCTTACACATAGGCCATCTTCAATGCCACATGAGAATTCATACTGGAGAGAAACCTTATTGTTGTCCTGATTGTGGCAAAAGATTTTCGAACAGAAGCAATTTCCGGGGGCACAGACAACTTCACGCTCCGGAGAAGCCATATTGCTGCTCTCAATGTGGCAAGAGATTCTTCCGCAGTAGCAGTTTGCAGAAGCACACACCAGTTCATACAGGCGAGAAGCCGTATGTCTGTTCGGAATGTGGGAAACGCTTTTCCAGGAAGAGCAATCTTTTGAAGCATGTGAAAATCCACACCGGAGAAAAACTTTATCGCTGCTCTGAATGTGGGAAACGATTCTTAGAAATCGGCCACCTGCAATGCCACATTCGATCTCATACAGGAGAGAAACCTTTTTGTTGTCGAGAATGTGGAAAGCGATTCTCGCACTGCAGCAGCCTGCAATCTCACTTCAGAATTCACACCGGAGAGAAGCCGCACAGCTGCTTGGAGTGCGGCAAGCAGTTCTCCCGCATTAGTTCTCTTCACGTCCATCGGCGGATTCATACTGGAGAGAAGCCTTATTCTTGTGCTCAATGTGGTCGCCGATTCTCCCACAGCAGTTCTCTTGATAGCCATCAAAGAATTCATACTGGAGAGAAACCCTATTGTTGTACTTTATGTGGTCAGCGATTCTCACACAGCAGTTCTCTTAAAAGCCATCAAAGATTTCATACTGGAGAAAAACCTCTCAGCTGTTCTGAGCAGTGAACCACATCTCAAAAATGGAAAACGGCAGAAGTCATGTCTGGAAATGGCAACACACCCATTTATGGAGTTAGCTCGGAAATAGGTTTGCGCATTCACAGAGAGTACATGATGTCACCGATTACAGGATACAGTGGAACCTTGAGTCATGACCGTAATTCGTTCCAAAACTCTGGTCGCAACCCAAAGTAATTTCCCCCATAGGATTGTATGTAAATACAATTAATCTGTTCTGGACCATACGAGCTGTATGTAAATATATATATATATATATATATATATATATATATATATATATATTTTTTTTTTTTAAAGATTTACAAGCACAAAAATAATTAATTATACCATAGAATGCACAGTGCAATCCATCCATTATACAACCCACTATATCCTAACTACAGGGTCACGGGGGTCTGCTGGAGCCAATCCCAGCCACCACAAGGTGCAAGGCAGGGAACAAACCCTGGGCAGGGTGCCAGCCCACTGCAGGGCACACGCACACAATAGGGGCAATTTAGGATCGCCAATGCACCTAACCTGCATGTCTTTGGGAGGAAGCCCATGCAGACACGGGGTGAACATGCAAACTCCACGCAGGGAGGACCCGGGAAGTGAACCTGGGTCTCCTAACTGTGAGGCAGCAGCACTACCCACTGCGCCACCGTGCCGCCCTGCTCAGTGTAATAGTAAACTAAATGTAAAAACATTTAAATAACACTGAGAAAACCTTCAACAGAGATAACTAACATTGCAAGAGTTCACACTACAGCCTTATGAACCGCTCGCTGTAAACACTTTTTTAATGGGTTTTAAGCACAAGGAAAAAAAAATGAACATTTGAAGAATCCGTAATTTATACAAAAACTAACCATGCATGAGTCGAGTTCTGGCATGAAGGAACTGAGTGGAGAGGAGATTACAGTTTTGAGTGTAGTGCTTTTATTAAAATCAGCAAAACAACAATCAAAAACAAAGTCCCAATTAAATAAAGTGCAGTGCTTTCAGAATCCTTCAATAAATAAATGATCCCATAAAAACAGAAGTGAAGTGGAGGTTAAAACAATGCTGGAAGCAGTCTCTTTAAAAACAAGCCCGGTGTATTCTTTAATTGCCTTTTCGGCCTTACTGCCTTCTTTAACTTCCTGCTCTCTCTCTCTCTCTCTCTCTCTCTCTCTCTCTCTCTCTCTCTCACGCTCTCTTTCTCTCGCTCAATCTCTCTTGCACTCTCTCTCTCTCTCTCTCTTGCTCGATCTCTCTCCTGCATCAGCTTTCTCCTCCTGCTGCTTCCTGCCTTCTCCTGTAACCTCCCGTTCTTTCCTGTTCTCTTCTTTTTCCCTTTAGACGACTCACACTTCTATTTATGAAGAGGACGTGGTAGTCGTGGCAATTATGGATGCGGACCGCATCTAACCTGTGCACTTAGGTGAGAAACGCCCACATCACGAACTCCTCAGGAACCTCTTCGGCCGCACACCACCATGCCCCCTTGCTAAGCCGCGAGTGCAGTGACTATTTATTTAAACTGGCCTTTTTTTGATGGGAGCTGTGGACCCGCTATACCACAGGAGGAAGCTGGGTTGAGAGGAGGTTACAGTTTTGAGGGAGGGTCCCTCTGTGTGATGCACCGAGAACAATATACATTACAGGGAGAGACTGAACACGTGCGGAAATCATCGGCGCGTATGAACTGGAAGGGAAACTGGCTTGTTGGTCACCTGAGGGTGTGGTCATGAACAGATGCAAAAGCTTGTCGAACTTTTTTTTCCGAACCCGATTTGTACTTGTTCAGAGACGTTCATGACCCGAGGTTCCACTGCGGTTTATAATTGTGTAATTGTCGGGACTGAGAACCTAATGTCTACTGTAAGGGCCGAGTCATTTGCCACAGTTAACTGAGCCCCATTTTGTTTAGCTAGACTTTACAAAGGCATTGTTCTCCCACTCCTTAACAAACCCCTGCCTCACCACGCATGCCTGCTTTACAGTCGTGGCCAAAAGTTCTGAGAATGACCCAAGTGTTGGTTTTCACCAAGTTTGCTGCTTCAGTATTTTTAGATCTTGTTGTCAGAGGTTTCTTTGGTGTACTGAAGTAGAATTGCATGCAGTTCAGAAGTTTCAAAGGCTTTTATTTATAAGTTTATGTGCAGAGTCCATATTTTCAGTGTTGGCCCTTCTTTCTTTTCCAATTTCACCCTGGCAGGCTTGCAATCAACTTCTGGGCCCAATCCTGACTGATGGCAGCTGCCCATTCTTGCAGAATCACAATTGGTGGGTTTTTGTTTGTCCATCCACTGCCTCTTGAGGATTGACCACAAGTTCTCAATGGGGAGTTTCCTGGCCATGGACCACAAATTTTGTTTCCCTGAGCCACTTAGTTGTCACTTTTGCCTTATGGCCCATTGCTCCATCATGTTGGTCACCAAACTGTTCTCAGATGGTTGGGAGAAGTTGCTCTCGCAGGATGTTCTGGTCCCATTCTTTATTCCTGGCTGTGTTGTGAGTGAGCAGCAACCCACACGTGACATGAATGGTCTCAGGATGCTTTACTGTTGGCTTGACACGGGACTGATGGTAGCATCGCTCACCTTTTCTTTTTTTCTGGATGATTTCATCAGCGACAATGACTTGACCCCAGCAGTCCAATCCCAGAATATCAGTCTGTCCCTGATGTTTTTCTTGGCTTCTTTTCTGCCCTTCTTGACACCAAATAGACCATCCTCTAAAAGTCTTCACCTCACTCCCACATGCCATTCCTCACAAAGCTGTACCCTGGCGATGCCCACAGCTGAATCCACTTTAGGAGGCGCTCCTGGCACTTGCTGGACTTTCTTGGGCGCCCTGAAGCCTTCTTCACCTCTCTACTGCCACTCAATCAGTTTGACAGAGTGACCTCCAGCCTTGTCCTCGACTCACCCGAGTTAACGAGAGGATCACTGAGGTGACATCAGCAGGTCCTGTTGGTGGCAGGGCTGACATGTTTTTGGGGATGAAGTTCATTTCCGTGGTAAAGAGAGACTCAATTGCAATCCATCTGATGGCTCTTCAGAATTTTCTGGAGTCGATGCAAATTGACACCATAAAACACGGAGGCAGCAAAATTCATTTTTCTGTCATGCTCAAAACTTTTGGCCATGACTGTACAGAGTTTATCTTTTCATGATAGCACTTTATTATCCTTCCACGTATGTCTGCCTAGGCTCAGAGTGACCATGCAGCCTGACAGAATGTGCTCCAGAGAAGGACCACTCAATTTGGGTCAGCCCCCTGTCCACACCATCATATTTTCTTGTGGAGACTGGGGCACATCATAAATTGCTCCAATATGGAACTTGACCCAGTCAGACTCTATCTCCCACAATTCCCTGCAATGCAGTAATTCAGCCAAATATCAATCACGCGATAACAAATGTCAGAAGCCTAATGTTATATTCCAGCTGGGGTACGTACGGTTCAACTCCTTGTTTTGATGTCCTTTTAGTCTCATTTATTTATGTTCAGGTTACTTTTCTTAATGATCTGCCTGGTGTTTTTGTGGGTGGTTCCCCAAGAGGAGGGACCACCTGCCCATCACGGCCAGGGACTGCCCTCAATTCTATAAAGGTAAGCGTTTCCCACAAATCCTGGCCAAGAATCGAATGCACTGGGGAGTTGCTGAGTTTACTTGTGTATTTTGCTCTGTTAATTTGTGAATTTGCTCCGATTTTTGACTTTGCCTTTAATTTTGCATTGGCACTCGGTTTACAGTTGTGCTTGAAAGTTTGTGAACCCTTTAGAATTTTTTTATATTTCTGCATAAATATGACCTAAAACATCATCAGATTTTCACTCAAGTCCTAAAAGTAGATAAAGAGAAACCAGTTCAACAAATGAGACAAAAATATTATACTTGGTCATTTATTTATTCAGGAAAATGATTGAATATTACATATTTGTGAGTGGCAAAAGTATGTGAAGCTCTCGGATAATCAGTTAGTTTGAAGGTGAGGTGTCAGGTGTTTTCAATCAATGGGATGCCAATCAGCTGTGAGTGGGCACCCTGAGTCATTTAAAGAACAGGATCTATCAAAGTCTGCTCTTCACAACACATGTTTGTGGAAGTGTATCGTGACATGAACAAAGGAGATTTCTGAGGACCTCACAAAAAGAGTTGTTGATGCTCATCAGGGTGGAAAAGGTTACAAAACCATCTCTAAAGAGTTTGGACTCCACTAATCCACAGTCAGACAGATTGTGTACAAATGGAGGAGATTCAAGACCATTGTGACCCTCCCCAGGAATGGTCGACCAACAAAGATCACTCCAAGAGCAAGGCACAAGTGTAATAGACAATGAGGTCACAAAGGACCCCAGGGTAACTTCTAGCAACTGAAGGCCTCTCTCACATTGGCTAATGTTCATGTTCATGAGTCCACCATCAGGAGAACACTCAACAACAATGGTGTGCATGGCAGGGTTGCAAGGAGAAAGCCACTGCTCTCCAAAAAAAAAAACATTGCTGCTCGTCTGCAGTTTGCTAAAGATCACGTGGACAAACCAGAAGGCTATTGGAAGAATGTTTTGTGGACGGATGAGACCAAAATAGAACTTTTTGGTTTAAATGAAAAGTGTTATGTTTGGAGAAAGGGAAAACACTGCAGTCCAGCATAAGAACCTTATCTCATCTGTGAAACATGGTGATGGTGGTATCATGGCTTGGGCCTGTTTTGCTGCATCTGGGCCAGGATGGCTTCATGTCATTGATGGAACAATGAATTCTGAATTATATCAGAGAATTCTAAAGGAAAATATCTGGACATCTGTCCATGAACTGAATCTCAAGAGAAGGTGGGTCATGCAGCAAGACAACGACCCTAAGCACACAAGTCGTTCCAAAGAATGGTTAAAGAAGAATAAAGTGAATGTTCTGGAAAGTCCTGACCTTAATCCAATCGAAATGTTGTGGAAGGACCTGAAGAGAGCAGTTCATGTGAAGAAACCCACCAGCATCTCAGAGTTGAAGCTGTTCTGTACGGAGGAATGGTCAAAAATTCCTCCAAGCCGGATTGCAGGAATGATCAGAAGTTACCGGAAACGTTTAGTCGCAGTTATTGGTGCAAAGGGCGGACACGCCAGATACTGAAAGAAAAGGTTCACATACTTTTGCCACTCACAAATATGTAATATTCGATCATTTCCCTTAATAAATAAATGACCAAGTATAATATGTTTGTCTCATTTGTTTAACTGGTTTCTCTTTATCTACTTTGAGGAGGACTTGAGTGAAAATCTGATGATGTTTTAGGTCATATTTATGCAGAAATATAGAAAATTCTAAAGGGTTCACAAACTTTCAAGCACAACTGTACATTGGATTACCTTCATGGTTTTCCTTTTGTCTTTGGTGCTTTGTGGAGCTTTCCTTGTTTTTAAGTAAATATTTTCCGTAATAAAGATCCAGAGTTTGATGGTAAATCAGCAGTGGGCATTTTGAAGATATTTCAGGTCTCTCTCTCTTTAAAGGCTTACAGCATTTTGATGCTCCAGAAGCATCAAACAAATATACTGTGATAGAAACCAGGGCGACAAAAGCCTGACCCTTAACCCTAACACACAAAGAGTCACAGGTGCAAATAAAGGATGGTTTATTCAACCGTATTCCTTCCACAATACCACAAAAGCACAGGTTTTTCTCTCCAATACACAAACATCTCTCTCCTTCCAACTCTTACCACCACCAGTCGAGTGTTGCCTTTCTTCCTCCCAGCATCCAACTCAACTGGGTAATGGAGTGCAGTCCCTTCTATTAAGGACCTGGGAGTACTTCCTGTGCCAGGGCCACCACCCAATGGAAGCACTTCCGGGTCATACAGAAGTCAATTCCGGCAGGGAGCTTATCTTCCTGCAGCGCCCTCTTGTGGGACCCAGCCACCCCAGCAGCACTGCTCTGCCAGACTACATTTTCCAGTATGGCCTGCTGGCTTCCCACTGGGCACCGATATCCAGGTGCCACTGCCATCTAGCGTGCTGGTGGGGGGGAAAAAAAAACAAAACAAAAAAAAAAAACAGTGACATCTTTCCAGTGGGCTGTCTGTCCATCCTTTCTGGCTCTCTCTTCTGGGTCTGATCCCCTTCCCCTCCTCGGCCAGGATGCCTCTCTGCATGGTAGGAGCGTCCCATTCGGGTAAGGAGCCATCACCTGTACCAGCCGGGATGTCTGTCCAGCCCTTGTGGCATTTATAATAAATATATATATATATATATATATAAATTTAATATACAGATGGTACAGAAAAGAACCCCCCCTTTGAGATAATCCCATTTTCTTTTGCTTTACAGCCTTAAATGAAGGCACACAAACTAATATTTTTTCCAGCTTTACTTACTCAATGCACCCTCAAACTTCCAAGTGAAGGATATCACAGCTACAGTTCAGAAGAATTATTAAAAAATCAAAAACAGGAAATCCTGAGATGATTAAAGGATCACCTCCCCCACCTAAACTCAATCAGTGCCCACCATTCCCATTGCAGACCCTGGTTATTGGCTGTGCTCAGTTGTAATGAGTGTGATTAGTGAAGCTGTTCCTGGTCCATTCATTCCCTTTCTTGGTAGAGCAACTGACAGCAAACACCTGAGTATGGGTGGCAAGTGACTTTCAAAAGATCTCAGGGACAGAATGGTGGACAGACATAAGGCAGGGACAAGATGGAGACCAAAACATCTCAAAGGCTTTATCAGTCCACAGAAGCCCAGTAAAGTCCACCATAAAGAAGTGTTTGGTACTACTAGGACCCTCCAAACTGATTAAAGAGCAAGGAGGACACTGGTAAGAGAGGCTACCGAGAGGCCAATGGACACTGTGAAGGAGTTACAGATCATTAATGGTGTGCATGTGACAACAACTTCACAAGTGCTCCACCATTATGGCTTGTTCGGGAGGGTCGCACTTCTCAAGAAAGGCCCCATGAAGGCTCGTTTGAGCGTTGTCAGGATGCACCTTGAAGATTCTGATGCCAAGTGGAAAAAAGGTCTTCTGGTCAGAGGAGACCAAAATCAAACTATTTGGCCTCAACACCAAACGGTCCACCAATGCAGCTCACCATCCACAACACACCATACCCACAGTAAAGCATGGAGGGGGCAGCATCCTGTTGTGGAGGGCCAGGGGGTTTTGTTAGGGTAGAAGAAAAAATGGATGGGGCAAAATACCATCAAATTCAGGGGAAAACCCTGCTACCCTCTGCCAGCAAGTTAAAGATGGGCAGAATGTTCACCTTTCAACATGACAATGACCTGAAGCACACAGCAAAATGGAGCACACAGTGGCTGAAGGAGACAAAAGTGAATGTCCTGGTGTGGCCAGTCAGAGCCAAGACCTAAATCACACTGAAAATCTGCGGAAAGATCTGATTATAGCAGACCATCAACGCTCACCATCTGATGTGAGTGCACTTGAACAGTTCAACTGTAAAAAGGAGTGGGAGGCAAATATTGAGTGGGCTCAATCTAGCAGTGCAAAGCTGATAGAGAAAAATCAACAGACTCAAGGCTGGCATTAAAGCAAAATGGGGGGCAACAAAATGACATGGGGGTCCTTTATTCATCTCTGGAGGTCTTGTTTTTGATTTTTTATAATTCTTCTGAGCTGTAACTGTGATATCTTTCACTCGGATGGTATAGGGTGCATTGAGTACTTAAGGCTGGAAAGATATATTGGTGCGTGTGTTTTCATTTAAGGCTGTAAAGCAAAAAAAGGAATATTTCAAAGGGGGTATTCTTTTCTATACCCACTGTACAAGAAATTGTATATACATAAATCAGCCAGCCTGCACGAAGGAGAAGGTGTCGAGGACCCCACCATGTATTTATATTGCTTCTGATTTGTTGGCCACTCTGTAGGTTAGCATTAAGGCCTGGAACTTAATATGTGCTGCTACAGGGCACCAAGGAAGTGATCTAAATCAGAGCTGGTTTAACACCAGACAAGCCACTGCATTTTGAATCATCTTGATGATTGGTGCCACCTGCTCCTACTCCTGCAAGCAGAAGAGTTTTGGTAGTCGAGCCATGAGAAGACCTAAGCCTGGACCAGGAGTTGTGCAGCATATTCTATCAAATGGGTCAAATTGGAGCATCTTAGTGAGACATTCACGAATCGGATCGAAATAGCCGAACATCTAGCTGCCAGTGCCGAGGAAAGAGCAGTAAATGCCAGTTCGGAATGTAAAAAACTCGGAGAAAAACTTGGAGACAGACTGGCTGCTTTAGAAGATGGGAATAGAAGGTATAATGTCAGAATTGAAGGCTTGCCGGAGAATCGAGAAAGTTTAAACCCGGTGAAATTCGCAACTGAACTTTTTTCTAAAATAATCGGGGGCGACTTTAAAGCAGAATCTGAGATAGCAGCGGCTTACGCGTCTGGATCAAACACCGCCAGACCCGACCAAGATCTTTTATAGTTCGTTTTGAACGATTATCATTTAAGTTAGAGGTGATGGAACTCCTCAGGAAAAAAAAGGAAGATATTATATATGAAGATTGCCACATTTGCGTCTTCCTGACTTCTCTCCAGCAACAGCTATCAAACGCGCGCCTTCTATAATATTAAACAGCTGCTACGGCAAGCCAATGTCAAATCGGCCTCCTGTATCCGGCAAAACTGAAAGTGGAATGGCAGGGTCATTTCTATGTTTTCGCTAGCAAGGAGGAGGCAGAAAATGAGTTAAGAAAGCTGATCCCGGGACTATTCTGATACATAATTGTGAGTCATGGCGGTAAATGATAAAGCTAGGATTAATAATCTACTGTCTGATCTATTTGTTTTAAAATACGGGTTTTTATCAGCATATATTCTCATATTCTTATATTATTATTACTTACTTATTACTTATCATTACTTAGTATTACTAGGGCTAAATGTTTATGTTTTATTGTGCTTAATTACGTTTTCCTCCTCTTTTTCTTTTCTAATTATTTCATGTGTACCCTAAATGAGACTGTT
>NW_024384529.1:0-12669 GCF_016835505.1 Polypterus senegalus
CAGTGAAATATATAAGCGTTTGTTTTAGAAATGTCATAAAGAGATGGCTGAAATGGTCAAGTAAGCAAGCAGAATGTTTCAGGAGGATGCCGAGTAGGGAACTGGAACTCTGTGATGTTCTTTCAAGCCAGTTGGCACGTATGCAGTTTTCATAACAGGATATGTGCTGAATTCAAGTGATATTGAAGAACAAGGACATTATGGAGAAAGACCTTAATCTTAGGCTGGTTGTGCTCTAAAGTACCTCATGTCTTTTAACCAATCAGAGAATGACATTTAGGCATTAATTCAGCACTGTTAAGCAAATTCAGTTGTTTATAAAATGGTCCTCTGCCCCTTCTTTTTGACCATTCCCCAACAGACTATTGTGATGAATGCTTCGTCTTTGGCATTTTCTGAGGAGTAAATTAAAGATGCAATGGACGAGAGTAGTTATAGGCCGGGGGCAACTGTCAAAATCGCAATTAGAGCTGTCAATCATAATGATTAATGACTTTGCCGCCTCTGACGTCACACGGAAGTGCCGCCCGCTGACGCAAGACCGGAAGTCCCGCCCCATCGCCTCCTGATGACGTCACGTCGATATTCCCCCGCCCCTCCACGTGACCTCTCTCCGCCCCGTTGGCGCCGCCGGCGTCGGATTGGTGTAAGGCTTCCCGTCCCCTCCCCGACTCCTCCTCGAACCCTCCCCTGGCCCCTGATTGGTTCCATAAACTTCCAAAGGCCTGACCGCTGTTTGAACCCGGATTGCACCTGCCGGGCGAAATAAACTGTCAACGGACCGTGTGATGGATGTCTGCCCCCTGTTTGAACCCGCTGCCACCCCTCACCCACCTGCCTGCCCAGGAAACTGTCAAGGGCAGTTTGATGGATGTCTACCCCCTCCTTGAACTCCCCACCGCCCCCCTCTCCTGAAAGACAAGCCCGGGCATGTTAGAGCCTTTACCTCGACCAGCTCAGACATGCCCGGGGGATGCCTCGGCCCCCTTTCTCCGGCACAAGCCCAGACAGGCCCTGGGGTCTGTCCTGACCGCTCAGACCAGCCTAAATGTCGCCCCAGCACCGACCCGAGGATGATGGACGGCCTCCCACACTGCCCGGTCCCCCCAGAATTCCCAGTCCCCCCATACGTACCGGCCAGTTCTGAAAGGCCATATAAAAAGCTAAGCATTTTGTTCTATCTACGATTTTAAGACATGAAAATATCTCATCTTGGCTTCAAAAACCTGCATTTTTCCAGCTCACACACACAGATAACAAACTGTCAGATCAAAGACACGGTCTGAGTCAGGCCGCATTTAACCATAGGCGCCCCACACTTCCCGGTCCCCCACACCTCCCAGTCCCCACATTTCCCTGCTGAAAGCCTAAAAGCTAAGCATTTTGTTCTATCTACGATTTTAAGATGAGCACACCATTAAAACATCTCATCTTTGCTTCAAACTAAGTCAAGCTGCTTTTTTTCCATCTCGCACACAGATAACAAATTGTGAGATCAAAGACACGGTCTGAGTCAGTCAGCGTGATCGCACCCTGTTTCTGGGCCCCGGGCTCCCACCACTTCCCAGCCACTTCTGAAAGTGCTGTATAAAAAAGCAAAGCATTTTCTTCGGTTCTATCTATGATTTTAATATGAACACGCCATTAAAATATCTATCTCATCTTTGCTTTATCACTTACAGGTCCATCCTTTTCCATCTCACAGAAATTCCTCAACCAACATTGAGTCAGGTTCCCAGTGACAGACTCCCAGCAATGGAGCCGGTTTCTCAAAAAGAAATCAAGCAGCCCCGCTTTTAGCAGACCCCCCTTGCAATCAGGCCTGTGTGCTCTGTCTCTCTCTCTCTCTGAGCGCAGACACGGGCTCGAGACCGCGCAGACCCTCTGCCCATGACGGATGGATCTTTTAAAGTTAAGGGATTTTTAAAGATTAGCTTGTAAAGCTTGAGATAACTGCTAGTTCAGCCCTTTAAAAATCACACCTAGTTAAATAATATGCCGCAGTTCCCTTTTAATCACGTTTGAGACGTCTAAAAATCTAGCCTGGGCTGATTGGTGGCTGATATCAAAAATGTTCTCTTATATACAGAGCTTAACCTTAGGGACCCTCTCCATTGAGAATATTCAGGAGTGGCTTTAAAGCGCAGGCCGGTGGTGCAGTAACTCTGACCTAATAAAAGTATTCTGAACTACTTGCAGAAGGGACCCGCTTGTGAAATGCCTACTCTTTCAAACGGCCTCTCTGTATGGAGCCGCCTGTTTTTAAAAGGTTGAGATAACAAAACATTTTTGCTTTATAAACTCTCATTTGGACAGCCGGTTAGAGACAGACTCCAGGAACTTACTGTAACGGTGTTTTCATTCATTCATTTCACTAAATGTAATTATTTTAATACAGGATAGTAACCCAAAATCCGGGTGATTTTAGACGTGTGAGTAATATAATGAAGTTATTTTTAAAAGTAACCCCACACGCACAGAGAGACAGATTCCACGTGTGTTTTAGGATTTGCTGCGGTCAGTGATGAATTTTAATTTTTTTTTTGCTCAGCTCATTTCTATCACCTAGGAGCCTTTTGACAAAAGAAACCTCTCTAAATACACTTGTGCATTTAAACGGAGGTTTATAAGGAAGCAGGTTTTCTACCTTATCCCAGTTTTGTACATGCATGTAAAAGCACTTACTGTTACACTAGCACAAAATTTTGATATTTTCTGTCTACTCAAAAAAACTGAAATTATTTCTATTAACACAGATGATAATTAGAAATCATTTTACTATTTTTAATTAAAAGTTAAAACAGAAAAGCCCAATTATGATTTTTGTTTTGTCATGGGAGAGCCCTAGGGTGACACTTTTCCCCTTTATACTCTTACTTATGTAGACCTTAAAACATATTCTTACCAAAATAGTTCATCACTTCCCAATTCCTGTAACTTCAGGTAATTAGACAGAGCTCCATGACAGGCAAGAGAAGATTATAGGTCAAATACACAGTGTCATAAAATAAAATAAAGTGTGAACACCGCAGACCCTCTGCCCATGACGGATGGATCTTTTAAAGTTAAGGGATTTTTAAAGATTAGCTTGTAAAGCTTGAGATAACTACTAGTTCAGCCCTTTAAAAATCACACCTAGTTAAATAATATACCGTAGTTCCCTTTTAATCACTTTTGAGACGTCTAAAAAATCTAGCCTGGGCTGTATAATTTGTAATTATAATACTTAATATAATTTGTATAACAATCGATCTAAAACAAACCCTTTTTCTCTTCAAACTCACCCCACATTTTAAATACAGGTATCTTCAGCTGACCCTAAGGAAACATCTTGTGGAAGCAAGCGGCCCGCATGGCTCAGGGAGGGGCTGATGGTTCCAGCAGGGGCCGATTCACACTTCCGCTAAATCAGGTTTCTCAGTGACAGACTCTGCAGTAAAAACAGTTTTAGCAATGAAGCTGATTTCCCAGAGAGAAAGACCAAGCGGCAGACCCTGTCAGCTTTTAGCCGACCCCTGCTCTCTCTCTCTACACACAGAAAGTAAAGTCAGGCTCTGCAAGCACCTCAATCGGGGGAAGGACTCTGTGAGTTCGCTTGCAAACAACTGAGGCCGCCGTTTCGAGCACCCACCCCACTGGGTGACCCTCGGAGAGCTCACCGGCTGCTAGTCTCAGGAATTTGTTAGGATTAGGTCATGTACAAACCTAAACTTTGATTTATCACCTTTAAAGACATGGAGCAGTCTCGCGCTACAAACGCCTTGTGTCTCTTTTTAACACTTCTGCCTGTAAAGCTCTCTATTCCTTCTGTGGCCTCGGGTTTAATAGGGGCTTGCACCCAGGCTAATGAACAAGGTCCTGTACATGTCGAGATGCCGGCCCATGCCTGCCGTCCCTTACACTATATAACATGTTTGGGTATTCATTTTGTAAGTATAATATAATGAAAATATTTTTAAAAGTAACCCCACACCGCACAAGAGAGACAGATTCCACGTGTGTTTTAGGATTTGCTGCGATCAGTGATTTTAGTGTTTTGCTGAGCTCATTTCTATCACCTAGGAGCCTTTGGACAAAGGAAACTCAGTAAATACACTTGTGCGTTTAAACGGAGATTTATAAGAATGCACAGGAGGCCGTAGTGAGGTGTGCTGGTTTAAGTAGAGGCAGGGGATGTAAGTAACCCTTTTTGCCCCTCCAAGTTCATAGAACTAAAATCATGTTTTTAAAATCAGCAGCTTTAGCTCGTGCTAGTGACCTCGTAAATGGGAGCCAACCGCTCAGCACGCTTGTATAGCTCACAAAATAGCAGAGCTAATTACTCTTTCTTCTTAAACTAATGATCAGATATTCGGGTAATTCTTAATGAAACACTAAAGCTAGTGAACAGAAATACATGTTCAGTAGCCAAGTAAAAGGACCGGTTGCTTTAACATGAAAATAAAGTATCTTTAGAAAATAAAGCATCTAAAAGCATCTTTATAAAGTCCGATTTTAAAACGTTATAAGAAAAATCCTTGTTTCCAAAGAGTTCTTTGGAACCATCAGTGCCTTTCTGATCACATCCACCCCAAACATAGCATAGAACTTAATTTCTGTACTCAGTTTAAATGATAATAGCCAGTATAAAGTCCCTAAAGGAAAGGAGACATCTGATATCTTTTACCCTATATGTTTTCTTGCCAGCCCAAGTCATTCAGATTCTGCTTACAACACAAATGTGCGATTATTTATTCTCAAATGGCCAGTTCTTTGGCCTGCTAATCATGAAAAAAAAATCCTATTTAATTCTCCTGACACTTTATTTGCATATTTTATTATACCTACTTGTATCGACATTTATCTATCTCTATATTTATTTTTCTGTATCAGAAGGTAGTTTAAGTCAATTTGTTTTGGGTTCAATAGATGTATTTTTCATATTTTCGATTCTTGTTTTCTTTTTTTCACATCTTCGAGTCCCCTTTTTGTTACTTCGCGCCCTAGCGTGGTCAGCCCAGAGTTTGAGAACCACTGTTGTAGGGTTTTATTGGTAAAACACTCTGCGGCATTTCAAGCTAAGTTAGATTCCCTTGTTTATTCAGCCGTCCATCGGTGTTCCATTTTGTTATAAATTGTATTTAGTCTCTCTTTATTTACTAAGCATTTTATATGATGATTAGAAAACAGTTATCTTGTTCAGGCTTTACTTTAAATCAGCATTTTCATCAACAGGTTATAAACACTTTGGTACTCAGGGGTCTTTGTATAATACAGCGTTTTAGAAATTCTGTGAATGCTTGGTAATAGCCTTCCATTTTACAGCAGTTATGAGACCCTGAAAATAAGAACGGTTATAGGAGGTTATAGGGGCCTATACACTACAGGCCAATCAGGATGGAAAATGTTTTTAGTGAATAGTTACATTATATCTATTATAGGCGTTAGCACAAGGATTAAAATTTTACTAAAACTATGAGGATTTATTCTTTCTTTTAGGTAGTCCAGGTGACATAGGACAGGGGTTATGGAAAACTGCTTTTCCCCTCTGTTTGTGAAAAAGCATCCTTGGTTTTAGTAGCATTCAGGGTCAAGGGATGTAAGTTTGAACTGTGATTCCAAGAGTCAACAAGTGTCTGCAATCTTCTTGAATACGAGTCACAGGACCTGGGTTTTGCGCAGGGATCATAGTCAGGGGCAGAGTTACGCTAGACATTATTATTCCAAAATGAAACATTGACTCGCCCCTATCACAAAGATAAGACAGTACAAACTAAAATGTACAAATACTAAGTGACAGAGGAGATTAAAAAACATCTTAAGACCGGATCACCCCAAGCTCACCGCACACTACAACAGAACCTACGTGATTTTATCAGGTTTATTTAATTTAGTTATAAACAAAATGATTGGTGGCATTTTGCTTTGAAATGAACAATAGTCTGATAGAGCTTTAAGAATTAGAATGTAAGACAAACCTCTACACTCTATAACAAAATGTTGCTGTTCCAATAGGAATATCTCGGATGTCTGTTTTATTTTAACCTTTTGACAAGAATCCCCTGGTCTTGGAAATATACCACCTATGTTGAATATGAACAGTGCCGACATGCTAACTAAATAGATATAATCGAAGATATTTTAGAATATGACCCTAGGCGCTAACCCCCATGATTCTGACCAACTAAAGGGTCTTCACTTCATTGTCCAACTTCCTGCGGAAGCTATGGATCTTGTAATGGAGACTGCAAAAGATTCTCTAATCTTTACTCTGTAATGGTCCATATGATGGAGATCTAACGCCTGGGTCCGCAGGGTTAACCGGTCTTAGGACATGATGTTCAAAATTCAACTCGGGTTTTTCAAATGAGATAGGACGAGTGCGGCGTGTGTTCTGTATTCACTATTCACAACGACCATAACCCCGAGACCTTAGGTTTTTTATGCCGAAGTACCTTTCACTGACCCGAATAAGAGACATCCATCAAAAGGCTCTTGACAGTTTCCTGAACCAATCAGACCGGTGGGGCGGGAGTCTCTTTTCAAAGAGTATAAAAAACGTTTTCAACGACGTGTTTTGAACGGTTAACAATCAGCATCTCTCCAGCTATGTTCCTGATCAGCCACGACGGTCTACGGACCAGACGGCATCCTACAACGGCCTGTTTTGACCTGAGGCTATCGTGCCCGACTCCGAGTACTCTGCGCCTAACAGCTAGCCTGCAGACCAGCCTTCTCGGCCGGACCATCTTATGCCTTCAACTGCCCAGATCTAGGGGCCTGAGCCTCAGGTATCTGCCCCTGGTGATCTATATTGGTCGGATAGTTTCCTGGAGAACCGCGCAGTACCTGACATTTTTGTACCTGCTCATGATGTTCCGGGGTTCCTAGCAGGGTCTGAGGAGATAGCCATTCAGGCCGTGCAACAAGAAGAGGCCGTGGACGATCCTACAGAGGCTCCGGCCGATTGGAACCTATCACCCAAGGATGGGATTATGCGGGCATGGCCCTTGAACAAACGGACGGACCCTGGGTGAAACATTTCGAAAGGCACTGAAGCTGGGCAAGTGTTGGATGGCGGCTCTGCCGGATAGAATAACGGATCGGCACCTAAAAAGTACCGGCAGGGATGTTGTACAGACCGACCCAGCCAGACACAGCCTACGGGTCTGTTTGAGACTGATCGGCTCAGCAGCGACTGTCTGTTTTCCACAAACCGTGGCTCAGGAGTCCGGTTATCAAGACTCTGGGCGGTTTCCACATCTTTCTGCCTTTTCACCGCCTTTGTACAAAATGCTGTTGACCAGAAAAATGAACATTCTATTCAGGAGTCGATCGTCCAAGCCTTTCATCACACGGACGTTGACTCTTTTTCAAAAATACGTGAAATAGCCGAGGCATTCTCTAAATGCCATTTTCTGGACCTGATAGGTTTGATGGACCTTAAGATTTTACCAGGTATACGAACTGGAAAATCAGATGAAGTGTCTGAACTGAATGTTTCGGTGAGATCACATGTTTTTTGTCGGCTTTTAATCACGCTGTTTAGTTGTAATGTTTTGAAGTGGTTGGTAAAACCTCTCTGAATTTTAGATTGTTTTGAAAATGACCAATAAAGGACCAGTTGATTTTAAACCCTAATTTCTTTCACCGTCGAGGATAGTGGGTCGTTGAAAACGTTTTTATACTCTTTAAAAGAGACTCCCACCGGCCTGATTGGTTCAGGAAACTGTCAAGAGCCTTTTGATGGATGTCTCTTATTCGGGTCAGTGAAAGGTACTTCGCATAAAAACCTAAGGTCTCGGGTTATGGTCGTTGTGAATAGTGAATACAGAACACACAGCCGCACTCGTCCTATCTCATTTGAAAAACCCAAGTTGAATTTTGAACATCATGTCCTATGACCGGTTAACCCTCGGACCCAGGCTAGATCTCCATCATATGGACCATTACAGAGTAAAGATTAGAGAATCTTTTGCAGTCTCCATTACAAGATCCATAGCACCCGCAGGAAGTTGGACAATGAAGTGAAGACCCTTTAGTTGGTCAGAATCATCGGGGTTAGCCTAGGGTCATATTCTAAAATATCTTAGATTATATCTATTTAGTTAGCATGTCGGCACTGTTCATTTTCAACATAGGTGGTATATTTCCAAGACCAGGGGCTTCTTGTCAAAAGGTTAAAATAAAACAGAGATCCGAGATATTCCTATTGGAACAGCAACATTTTGTTATAGAGTGTAGAGGTTTGTCTTACATTCTAATTCTTAAAGCTCTATCAGACTATTGTTCATTTCAAAGCAAAATGCCAACAATCATTTTGTTTATAACTAAATTAAATAAACCTGATAAATAGATCCCGGTGCTTGATAATACTTAACCCTAATTGATATCATTAAATGATACTTCTGTGTTTTATTCAGATTTAATATTTTTAATTTGCCTTTTAAGTTTTATTTAAAAATGAACTCTTTAAGACACATTCAGACTATTCCGACTGCATGTCAAAAAGCTTATTATTTATTTCAAATGTTTTGATACATCACGGCAGTTTTCAAATTGTAATCACTCCACTTTTTCATGTGGTTATTTACTTTACTTTATTAATTTTGGCACACATGTCCTTATCAGTCTAGTTCATATTCTAAACTCCAATATTTAATGTTCTTCCTGAATCAGGAGGAACACAAGCCTGACTTTTAGTGCCAGGTAAGATTCTAACAATAACCGTCTCATGTTAATCAGCCTCATACTAGCCGATGTTCAATAATGTTTTCTCCAACTCTTTGCCATCCTGTGGAACTGCCTACATAGATGACAGTTTAGCTGATAATATACCGCAGAACACGTAGGTTCTGTCGTAGTGTGCGGTGAGCTTGGGGTGAGCTTGGGGTGATCCGGTCTTAAGATGTTTTTAATCTCCTCTGTCACTTAGTATTTGTACATTTTAGTTTTACTGTCTTATCTTTGTGATAGGGCGAGTCAATGTTTCATTTTGGAATAATAATGTCTAGCTTAATTCTGCCCCTGACTATGATCCCTGCACAAACCCAGGTCCTGTGACTCGTATTCAAGAAGATTGCAGACACTTGTTGACTCTTGGAATCACAGTTCAAACTTACGTCCCTTGACCTGAATGCTACTAAAACCAAGGGCGCTTTTTCAGAAACAGAGGGGAAAAGCAGTTTTCAATAACAGCCGTCCTATGTCACCTGGACTACCTAAAAGAAAGAATAAAACCTCATAGTTTTAGTAAAATTTTAATCCTTGTGCTAACGCCTATAATAGATATAATGTAACTATTCACTAAAAACATTTTCCATCCTGATTGGCCTAACGTGTCCAAAGCCTAATCATCAGCCCCAGTGTATAGGCCCTATAACCTCCTATAACCGTTCTTATTTTCAGGGTCTCATAACTGCTGTAAAATGGAAGGCTATTACCAAGCATTCACAGAATTTCTAAAACTTTGTATTATACAAAGCCCCCTGACTACCAAAGTGTTTATAACCTGTTGATGAAAAAGCTGATTTAAAGTAAAGCCTGAACAAGATAACTGTTTTCTAATCATCATATAAAATGCTTAGTAAATAAAGAGAGACTAAATACAATTTATAATAAAAATGGAACACCGATGGACGGCTGAATAAACAAGGGAATCTAACTTAGCTTGAAATGCCGCAGAGTGTTTTACCAATAAAACCCTACAACAGTGGTTCTCAAACTCTGGGCTGACCACGCTAGGGGGCGCAAGTAACAAAAAGGGGACTCGAAGATGTGAAAAAAAGAAAACAAGAATCGAAAATATGAAAAATACATCTATTGAACCCAAAACAAATTGACTTAAACTACCTTCTGATACAGAAAAATAAATATAGAGATAGATAAATGTCGATACAAGTAGGTATAATAAAATATGCAAATAAAGTGTCAGGAGAATAAAATATGATTTTTTCATGATTAGCAGGCCAAAGATTTGGTCATTTGAGAAAAAAAATAGAACATTTGTGTTGTAAGCAGAATCTGAATGACTTGGGCTGGCAAGAAAACATATAGGGTAAAAGATATCAGATGTCTCCAGTTCCTTTAGGGACTTTATACTGGCTATTATCATTTAAAATGAGTACAGAAATTAAGTTCTATGCTATGTTTGGGGTGGATGTGATCAGAAAGGCACTGATGGTTCCAAAGAACTCTTTTGGAAACAAGGCTTTTTCTTATAACGTTTTAAAACCTTTACAAAGATGCTTTTGACGCTTTATTTTCTAAAGATGCTTTATTTTCATGTTAAAGCAACCGGACCTTTTACTTGGCTACTGAACATGTATTTTGTTCACTAGCTTTAGTGTTTCATTAAGAATTACCCGAATATCTGATCATTAGTTTAAGAAGAAAGAGTAATTAGCTCTGCTATTTTGTGAGCTATACAAGCGTGCTGAGCGGTTGGCTCCCATTTACGAGGTCACTAGCACGAGCTAAAGCTGCCGATTTTAAAAACATGATTTTAGTTCGATGAACTTTGGAGGGGCAAAAAAGGGCTACTTACATCCCCTGCCTCTAGTTAAACCAGCACACCTCACTACGGCCTCCTGTGCATTCTTATAAATCTCCGTTTAAACGCACAAGTGTATTTACAGAGTTTTCCTTTGTCCAAAGGCTCCTAGGTGATAGAAATGAGCTCAGCAAAACACTAAAATCACTGACTGCAGCAAATCCTAAAACACACGTGGAATCTGTCTCTCTTGTGCGGTGTGGGGTTACTTTTAAAAATAACTTCATTATATTACTCACACGTCTAAAATCACCCGGATTTTGGGTTACTATCCTGTATTAAAATAATTACATTTAGCGAAATGAATGAATGAAAACACCGTTACAGTAAGTTCCTGGAGTCTGTCTCTAACCGGCTGTCCAAATGAGAGTTTATAAAGCAAAAATGTTTTGTTATCTCAACCTTTTAAAAACAGGCGGCTCCGTACAGAGAGAGGCCGTTTTGAAAGAGTAGGCATTTCACAAGCGGGTCCCTTCTGCAAGTAGTTCAGAATACTTTTATTAGGTCAGAGTTACTGCACCACCGGCCTGCGCTTTAAAGCCACTCCTGAATATTCTCAATGGAGAGGGTCCCTAAGGTTAAGCTCTGTATATAAGAGAACATTTTGATATCAGCCACCAATCAGCCCAGGCTAGATTTTTTAGACGTTTCAAACGTGATTAAAAAGGGAACTGCGGCATATTATTTAACTAGGTGTGATTTTTAAAGGCTGAACTAGCAGTTATCTCAAGCTTTACAAGCTAATCTTTAAAAATCCCTTAACTTTAAAAGATCCATCCGTCATGGGCAGAGGGTCTGCGGTCTCGAGCCCGTGTCTGCGCTCAGAGAGAGAGAGACAGAGCACACAGGCCTGATTGCAAGGGGGGTCTGCTAAAAGCGGGGCTGCTTGATTTCTTTTGAGAAACCGGCTCCATTGCTGGGAGTCTGTCACTGGGAACCTGACTCAATGTTGGTTGAGGAATTTCTGTGAGATGGAAAAGGATGGACCTGTAAGTGATAAAGCAAAGATGAGATAGATATTTTAATGGCGTGTTCATATTAAAATCGTAGATAGAACCGAAGAAAATGCTTTGCTTTTTTATACAGCACTTTCAGAAGTGGCTGGGAAGTGGTGGGGAGCTCCGGGGCCCAGAAACAGGGTGCGATCACGCTGACTGACTCAGACCGTGTCTTTGATCTTACAATTTGTTATCTGTGTGCGAGATGGAAAAAAAAAAGCAGCTTGACTTAGTTTGAAGCAAAGATGAGATGTTTTAATGGTGTGCTCATCTTAAAATCGTAGATAGAACAAAATGCTTAGCTTTTAGGCTTTCAGCAGGGAAATGTGGGGACTGGGAGGTGTGGGGGACCGGGAAGTGTGGGGCGCCTATGGTTAAATGCGGCCTGACTCAGACCGTGTCTTTGATCTGACAGTTTGTTATCTGTGTGTGTGTGTGAGCTGGAAAAATGCAGGTTTTTGAAGCTAAGATGAGAACAAAACACTTGGCTTTTTATAGGGCCTTTTCAGAACTGGCCGGTAAGTATCGGGGGACTGGGAGGTCTGGGGCTGCCGTCCGTCAGGTGCTGCCTCGGACCCAGAGACCGAGGCAGTCCCTTGAGGACGCCAGGGTACGAACATCCTCGGGTCGGTGCTGGGGCGACTTTAGGCTGGTCTGAGCCGGTCAGGACAGGCCCCAGGGCCTGTCTGGGCCTGCGCCGGAGAAAGGGCGGGGGCCGAGGCAACCCCCGGGCATGTCTGAGCTGGTCAGGACAAGCCTCGGGCATGCCCGAGCTTGTCGAGGTAAAGGCTGTAACACGCCCGGGCTTGTCTTTCGGGAGAGGGGCGGTGGGGAGTTCAAGGAGGGGTAGACATCCATCAAACTGCCCCTTGACAGTTTCCTGGGCAGGCAGGTGGGTGTGGGGTGGGAGCGGGTTCAAACAGCGGTCAGACATCCATCAAACGGTCCGTTGACAGTTTCCTGGGCAGGCAGGTGGGTGTGGGGTGGGAGCGGGTTCAAACAGCGGTCAGGCCTCCGTCAAACGGACCCTTGACAGTTTATGGAGCCAATCAGGGGCCAGGGGAGGGTTCAAGGAGGAGTCGGGGAGGGGACGGGAAGCCTTACACCAATCCGACGCCGGGGCGTGCAACGGGCGGAGAG